>NC_085000.1:2126536-2139036 GCF_963854185.1 Sardina pilchardus | reverse complement strand
TGCTGTCACCATTCAAGTAATCTGTGTTTGTATGTGAAACAAACATCATACATTAAACATATCCATAATCTCTACATACGCAAAAATATAATCTCATGTATACATGACACACAAGGGATGCATTCATTAGGCTTCAGTGGATGTAAACATTCAGATCACCATTCTGTAAGACAATGACATCAGACCAGACCAGGCCATTTATAATTTCAACATGGGAGACACTGAACGTCAGTAATCGCAAAATCCAACACCAACTGATGGCTCCTACTAACTCACACATGCACAAAATGAGATCACCTCCTGTTGTGACCATGCCTGTGTTTCACTCACTGTTCATGTGTGCTACTGTGGGAAGGAGATGATATGTTGGTGTGAACATTTGCACATCTCAGGAGTGTCCATGAGACACAGGAGTCATACAGGCAATGTGTACTGTACGTACGTATTTCAGTGAATCCTTTGAGAGTGTTAATTGATGTGCTTTTACGTGTGAATAGAAGCCCACATGTGATGTGCGCAGCAGGTGATCTGAGGCACACACATGACCAGGGGTGCACGTAAACTTGTGTGTGTGTGTGAGAATCTGACAAGGGTCTATTTCCACCCCTTACACACCCCATACCCCCGCTCTCACCAAGGCCCCGACTCTGACACTCTAGCATTATGCTGCCCAACCAAATCACACTAGCCTGGTAGTAGACCAGACCCTGGAATTTCTCAGATTAAGGGTCTGGCCACAAATAATGGAAATGGCCTAACTCGAGGGGTGGCACCAAGAATGCATCTCTCACTGCACGCAATTGGATAACACTACGACCAATGTTTACTCTGACTGATTCTGGACTTCGACGCAATTAGATAACACTACAACCAAAAACTAAAGTTGTAGCGCTGTCGTCATCAGTATACAGTAGCTCGCCCACTCATTTTTTGGGTAAAAGTAACGTGCTTCATTGCTCATTGCCAGAGTATCTTGCGGACTCAATTCTCTCACGAGAACTCTGGATTTCCAGGGTAAAACCACACCCCGATTTGATACAATCTCTCATTTTTGCAATAATCACAATTCAGTACAGGACAGTATGTACAGTAGTGTGAATTTGATGGGTAAAGTAGCTTGAACTACTTTGTCTGGGTAGCTTTAGTTTAGCTAACTAGTCTGGGTAGCTTTAGTTTACCGAACTACATCTCTCTCTTGGACAGCTATGCAGTAGTCCATTTAGTAATGCATAGTTTTAATACACTTCACTACACCACACAACACTATGATTTGAGAGTTGCTTCCCCAACGCTGCCTCCGAGTCATGTGGCTCCTACTGATCAGCAGCAGCAGCAGCACCCACCCCATCCCACCCCACAAGCCCACCTTAGCCCACCCCACTTCAGCCCGGCCCGGCCCACCAGGTCCCCGCCACCTGTCATCAGCTGCCAGTCTCCAGCACATACATCCCATCATCACTGCTGTCCTCTGGGGCTGACGGAGACAGACAGAGACAGAGATGAACACAGAGGTGGAGAGAGAGAGGGGACACAGAGAGAGAGAGAGAGAGAGAGAGAGAGAGAGAGAGAGAGAGAGGTCGCCACAAACAAACATGGCAACCAAAAGAGGAGAGGGTCTGCACATGCTGCACACAAGAAATTGAAAATGAAAAACATTTTCTTTTATATTGAATGCCATAAAGCAAGAGACAGCCACTGGGCAAGCCACTAAGTTTTTTTTTATTATTATTACTATTATTTTTATTATTACTATTATTATTATTATTATTATTATTATTATTATTATTATTATTATTATGTGTGTGTGTGTGTGTGTGTGTGTGTGAGTGAGGGTGTCCTAATGTTCTTTTTATTATTATTATTATCATTATTATTATTATTATTATTATTATTCTCTTGTTGCTATAATTAATTGTTGTTATAATCAATATTAATGTCTAAACATTTGATGCAATTACTGCTTTGGCAACATTGTAAAATGTTACATTCATGCCAATAAAGCTATTTGAATTTGAATTTGAATTTGAGAGATAGAGAGGGAGAGAGAGAGAGAGAAGAAGAGACAGAAATAGAGCAGAAAACAAGTTGGATAAGGAGGCTGGGCCAGAGAGGCATGTTCAAGGGTGAATTATGGGTTGGATAGACATGGTGGAGGTGGTGAGAAAGGTGGCTAACAGGGGTGTGAAAAGAGCAGAGAAAAAGAGAGAAGGAGAAACAGAGAGAGTGAGAGAGAGAGGGAAGGGGAGAGGGGTTGGATAGACATGGAGGTGGTGGGAGAGGTGGCTAACAAGGGTGTGAAAAGAGCAGAGAAAAAGAGAGAAAGAAAGAGGGGAGAGGGAGGGGAGATGGGGGTTATGTTAGGTGAAAGCAAAGTGAGAATTGCGCTAGGATGGAGAGATCACGCCAGAGAAAGAGAGAACTGGTGAGAGGAAAAGAGACTGAAGGAGGGAAAGTAAAGAAAGTAGAGGAGTGGTGGAGGAGAAGGGACAGACAGCAAGAGAGAGAGCAAGAGAGAGAGATTTAGGTGAAAAAAGAGATGACATAGAGGAGACGGAAGAAAGGAGAGTAGAGGTGACTGGAGGATGACGCAGCACTTCTCCTGCTGAAGGAGCGCGGTTACGACAGCGGGAGACTGCAGCTCCATTGCTCCCCCCACACACACACACACACACAGGCACAAACACACATACACACACACACACATACACAGGCATACACACAGGCACAAACACACATACACACACACACACACACACACACACACACACACACACACACACACACACACATACACACACACACACACACACACACACACACACACACAGACACAAACACGCATACATACACATACAGTACACACGTGGGAAGACAGGTTTGGCCACAGGGCGCGTTGTTTGTGGTCTGTTGTGCAGTGCTGCCCAGGGTCGTCCCCGTAAGGTAATAGGGGTCTTTTTTAGGGGATTCCCTCAGAACCAGCGTGATGACACAGCACACAAACCACCAATTCCCTCGAGTCCACTCATATGACAGCGCGGTCTAAACACTGGTACTCGATGTGTAGTGTGCAAACTCATACTCTGTCTGCTGATACACAACTGTCATCATCTCATAGACTCACAGCCCATCCCCACTAAGAGTGGATAGCACAGGGCCATATGTGAATGTGTCTAAGGCCCGGTTTATATCACACTGGGGGCGTATAGTTTTACAAGACTGCTCAAATTGTTTTGAACACACACGCCGCTATCACGTCTGGTGTAGCCATTCTATTGATTGTAGTGGAAACTAGTAGCTACAGCAGATGCTCCATGCACAGACCTCTTCAGTTACATGCCCCATGTTGGCCTCCCGGGACGTCCAAACATGAACTGATCCAATGGCAATGAGACATATCTCTCAGTCACCCTTCCCAGATTTGTATCCGAAACCCACACTTGAGTAGAAGTACAGAATGATGTTTCAGAAAAAAAATCATCTAAAAGTAATCTATAAACAAACCACTTAAGTAAAAGTCTTAGTATCTATTATTTACAGTACTTAAGTATGACAAGTAGTCCATTATAAAACATACTTAAGAAAGTAGAAGTACAAACTACTGGCTTTCAAGGCCAGGTGGGGTGACAACCCACTCCCATAGCTATGCTTTTAAAAAAGAAAGCAGTCAGAACTTTGGATAGGCTGAAGTTCATGCAGCCCCTTAAAACTGGGTGCGTAGGCCTACACTTGATGAATGGAACCTATGGCTTTTGTTTTCATTTGCACAAAATGTTATGATATTTTCTACTTAATGCTGATAATGAAAATGGCAATTTAATTTTAAAAATGTATCGTAAAGTTGGCCCCGGCAGTGGCGCGACTGGCTGGGGCACCTGCACCGCACACCGGCGACCAGGGTTCGATTCCCGCCCCGTGGTCCTTTCCGGATCCCACCCCAACGCTCTCTCCCATTCACTTCCTGTCTCTCTTCACTATCCTATCATCAAAAAAAAAAAAAAAAAAAATCATAGAAGCCCAAAAAAATATACTTTAAAAAAAATGTATCGTAAAGTCACCATTTATCATCCCTTTCGTTCGAAAATTGTAAAACAACGATGTTTTTTAATACCTTTAAATAACATTTGATTAATGAACCTTACATTTTTCAGTAGCCATAGGTGTGTAGATTTGAATAAAATCTTGATTGGTTCTTACCGGGGGTTTTACCTCCTGAAATGTCCAATTTTGTCTATACCACGCTCAGTGCTAAACTCAGTTTAGTGCTAGCCTGGTGGTGTGCCTGTTAGCGTCCTTTCACACTGTACATCAAAGATTCTAGAACAGAGCTAGATGGATCACAGGCCAGATAATACGATATGTTGAAATACGTTCTATGACTCCATGGGCGCCATTTTGGTAAGCTCAGGTGTCGTCACAGATGCTGGCTACCGTAGGAATCCTAAATATTAACTGATCCATCTTGCTTCACTCTAGAATTTTTGCTGTACATCAACTGTTAGCTTGTCACTAATCAAAATTCCACTGGAGCGCCAAGCGGTTTTGTACATGTAGTCTTACTACAGTGTTTTACAGCTCTTCGAGTTTTTGTTACATAGCTAATTTAGATACACTTATGGTGTGGGCACTTGCATTTCTTTACGAATCCTCCATCTTAGCTTGTATAGAAATTAATATTAAGTGACACATGGAAGAGGTCGATGATAAGGGTAAAGGTAAAATAGCGCCATTCCGATAGTGAAGTAAAAGTAAAAGTAGGAAAAGTACAAACATAACAACTCAAGTAAAGTACAAATACTTGATACATGTACTTAAGTATTGTACTGAAGTATTTTTACTTTACTTTACATACTGTATCTGAGCATTCCAATCTACCTCTCCAGTGCATAACATTTACAGACCCTCATGTTACAATGCACTCCAAAGGAATGAACACTCTGGTAACAGACTGAAATGAGTTGATTGGTTGTGTGCTGACGTACAGTAATGTCTATTGTGTGCACATAGGCAGTGATGATTCCCCAGATCCACATTGCTGGACAGAGAGGAGCTGGGATGACCCCTTCAGAACGCTAATTAAATGAAAAGCTCTTGTCTTCTGACTTACATTTATCGACACCCACTGACATGTATTAACAAAATGAGAGACGAGCCTCCTGGTGTCATCACCCCCCCAGCTCCTTCACCCACTTCTTCTCTCAATCTTATTTTATCCCTTCCTCCTCCTCATCCTTCTCTCTCTCTCTTTCTCTATCTGTCTTTCTCCTCCCTCTCTCTCTCTCTCTCTCTCTCTCTCTCTCTCTCTCTCTCTCTCTCTCCTTCTCACAATGTCTTGTCTTCTCTGGGTCTGTCCTGGTCCAAAGCAGTTTTAATCTGCAGTAATGGTCTTTCTGGCAGCAGAGCCTCTCTCTCTCTCACAGCAGAGTCCCATTCACCCCGATACCCCGCCTCTCTCCCTCCTCTCCAGTTTGGAGGTGATCATACTCTAACTTCCCCTCACACACTTCTAATGGGTATTGATTAGGCAATCTCCTCCGACATTTTGCAAATGAATTCAGGTTATGGCAATGTCTCACTTGAAGATCCATTCGTTGACTCTAAAACATACACAACGCCTGCAATCTGCAATCCGTGAAATATGTCTGGCTGTGCACCGTGTTGCTAGGCAACTAAACCTGAGTCAGTGGCTCACCTGTGATGAGTTTATCACGGAGTTGCAGTCGTATGAGGTCTCATTAGACCTCGAAACAATTGAAACGTTTGCCTGGATAGTATCACCGCAACAGCCGAGTGAAGCATGTTTGGTCTGTATCTGTGATAGGAGTGCAGATGGACATGTGAAACAGGAGACAACGAGGCGACACACACACAAAAAGACTAAATTGCTCGCTGGTAATCCGCCCTCACAAGGGGGATTAGCGAGGAGTATTGCGCTGGCGTAATTATCAACAACACCGACAAGCCACGCCATGCAACTCAATGGACAAAAATCCAGTTACGGCGAGGATCTTCAGCAGGTGGCCCCGTGTGCTGAGCAGCAACCCGACTGGCTGGACGACACTGCAGCATTTTGGGGCAAGTCGTGTTCGCTACTCGCCCAGCTCCATGGTACAGGAGACACGAAGGCGCTTTTCAAGTCCCTGCAGCAGGTGGTGCAATCAACACAGAGAAAAGAGAGAGAGAGAGAGAATGAGGCAATGGTGGTAGAGGTCAGAGGGATTGAGAGCAACCAAGAGAGAAAGAAAAAAAGTGAGGGATGAATGGATTGGCCAGGAGGAGGAAAGGAGAGCAAAAAAGAGCAAAAGAACAGGAAAGCGCGAGCCAGAGAGCGGGAGTGATCGTGACAAGGAGATAAGCACATAGACAGGGACTCAGGGAGATAACAAGGGACACGGGGAGATGGGCAGCAAGAGAGAGAGGGAGAGAGAGAGGGAGGGAGGGAGGGAGGGGCACAAAAGGCCTTAAGAGAGAGGGAGAGATTGAGAGATGGAGATAAGAGGGAAGGGGCACCTTAACCAGCAAGGGACGTGAGAGGCCAGAAGGTAGCACTCACTAAGAAAAGAGACGGACAGAGAGGGGGGGGGGGGAGTAGCACTAAGAAAAGGTAGCTCACAGAGCCAAGTGTAAGAACAAGACCATAAAGGGAGACAGAGGGAGAGAGGGAGAGAGAGGGAGAGAAAGAGAGAGAGAGGGAGAGAGAGAGAGAGGAAGAGGGAGGTGATGTGACCCAGATAGAGAGCATGAGAGCCTCAGTGAGTTATGTGTCAGGGCAATAGACACTGCCTGAGACTCGTGAGGTTTCAGTAAAGGCAGCATCTGCCCAAAACAGCACACCACTCACATAACACACAAACCGCTGAGTACAGGCAACAAAACACAGCACAGGGGTGATTACATGAGATGCCACATTTAGACCACAAGTGAGTAACACACACACACACACACACACACACACACACACACACACACACACACACACACACACACACACACACACACACACACACACACACACACACACACCTGGCCTTGTGTCTCTATCTGCAGCAGTGTCTCCTCCCTCTCCAGAGAGGACCAGTGTGTGATGCTCTAGGGAGCAGCTGGTTGGGCCCCATTCCTCCACAGGGAGTAGGGTCAGGTCAAAACCGGTCAAAACCAGACAAAACTGCTGAGCCCATTCACTACATACACACACACATACACTTCCCTCCAAAATATACCACTGGTTCCATTCACTACACACTCCCTTCCAGAATCTACTGCTGGTTCCATTCACTACACAAACACGTCCCTCCCAAATCTACTGCTGCTTCCATTCACTACATACACACACTTCCCTCCAAAATCTACTGCTGGTTATATTTACTACACACACTGCCCTCCAGTATCTACTACTGGTTCCATTCTCTACACACACTGCCCTCCCAAATCTATTGTCCTCAATACACTCTAATGAGGAGCAATGGCATTTACAGTGCTGCAGAAAGATGGGAACAACAGACTGCATAGACACAACACACTCTGGGCAACAGCCTGACTCTCGCCAGACCCTTGTAGTTCCGCCATGCTCCACCAGAGGTGTTTCGCTGAGCTCCACACAAGGGTCTGGGCTCGAGGGCAATCCAAACTCCTTCCAGGGAGCAAAAAATGATGAACCTATCAGGAGCGCCGAAGCGAGTGTTTGATTCATACAACAATGGCGGCACGCAGCGAGGAGTCTTGTGCTGACATTGATTCTGCTATGTCAACCGTTTTGTCAAATCTATCGAGTATTCATTCTTTAAAAGATGAACAGAGAATGGTTTAAAAGACATTTATTGGCGGCAAGGATGTTTTCACTCTTCTTCCGACCGGGTTTGGCAAGAGCTTGAAGTAGCCTAGCACATCATTCAAAATAACGGACAAGTGGTTTATCAAATCACATGCAAAGATGTTTTACAAGGCCCCGTCTTCAGAAATACATCTCTTATCGACAAGTCCCAGATCCTTGTGTGAAGCTCAGCGAACTACAAGGATCTGGCGAGAGTCAGGTTACCTGAAAATGGCTATTTACGCTTTTCTGTGTCATGCATTTTAATTCCTAGGCGGATCAGCTGAAAATGGGTGTAACACGCAAGTATAGGGGAGGAGAAGTGTTAATAGCGATTGATTAAGTATTTCGCCATATGTATGAAAACAGCACACGTCTATTTTGCGTTGAAAAACTTCCGCCTTCTGAAAGCAGGTGTAATCCAAATTGCGGTTAAATGCGTCTATAGAGATTGAGAATGTGACGTAAAACGCAACGCATTTTGGGAATAGGTGGCCCAAAATTAAGTTGTTTTACTGACGTGCGGGAACAACGAAGTGCAGTTGTCGAAATGCCGTTTACCTGCTGTGTTATAAAATTCAATAGAGTAACATGAAGCTTATCTTTTATAGTTTTCCAGCGTGGAAAAATAATAGTATACGTCATGTTTCACAGGTGACAAAAAGGCGAGGAATGGCTTGGATAGCAGCACTAAGGAAGCGCGAGATTATAACTGTTTCTCACACAATTTTTTCACGCTTAGTTTTCATTATTATCATGCCAGATCATAGACCCAGACCCACTAGTTTACATGGGCTGGCATCAGGCGAGCCAAACCTACCCATAATTCTTTGTGTTTTGATGACTTTGGTCACATGTCTTAGCGATCTCTATTAGAAAAACTTTTAGAGACAGCTGAATCAATATTCAGAGCATCCGTTTTCTTCATTGTACTATGTCAAAAGCAACCTTAACTATTGTTTGCCTCTCTAAAATCGTATTTTCTCTTTCACAACATAGCCTACACTTCCCAATCTGTTAGACTAGGCATTAAGTCATATCCCAAGTCTACGTGCAGTAAATAGTTCAAGTATTTTTTAAGTGGATTTGTAGAACTACTAGGCCTACTCTGTGTCTGTCGCTGCTCGTTGACATCTCTTTGTATCATGTATGATCGCTAAACTTTGATTCTTTTTAATGTTGCAATATTCAACTGCGCTTGTGGTTCAGCTCTGCACACGCAATTGGCGTTGTACAGGGGGCGGGGACGGGCGGCACTGAACACAGTTAACGTAATGAAGTGACAGCTTAGTAAATTCCACGCGATATAGCAAAGCACAGCATTCGCATTCTGCGCATACAAAACTCGCTATTAGCGCTGTCTTAGTACATCTGGCCCTCTATGAGCAGCAATCAAAATGTCAGTATAAATCTAAGAAGCGACTGGCAGTGACAACCACTGAGGATAATGATAGCTATAGGCGGGAGCATACCTACAGTATGTTCCCCAGGTCCTATGTTCCCTTCTTTGAATGGGACCAGGGAACATAGGACCCTGGGGAACATGACCCCCTATAAAAGGTACAGTTCTGTTGCTGGTGATGATAGCTATAGGCTCAGTTCTGTTGCAGTGAAATAGTTAAGAGCTGCGGCCGCATCTTTCTTCGTTAGCGTGACGGGCTGTTGAGGGCTGGATTGGGCCCTGTCTTACACAAGCCCACTAGTTACAGTGCATGCAAATGCACTGTTCTGTTCTTCCTGGGCATCTTCTTCTTATTATTACAGTGCATGAAAATGCACTGTACTGTTCTTCCTAGGCTTCTTCTTATTATAGTGCATGAAAATGCACTATACTGTTCTTCCTAGGCTTCTTCTTATTATTATTATTATTCCGCTTACCAAATTCATTTTTTCTATTCAGCTTGAACCGTTTAACTGCTGCTATGTATTTTTCAACTTTGTAACTTTTATACTTTTTAAACTATAAATTAAAAACGATTAAAAATTTCCCCATAGACTTAACATTGGCCTCTATGACATCACAATCGGATCATTAAGCAATTAGAATCTTATGCCAGGTGGCAAGCCCCACCTGCAGCAGCCCTCTCTCTCTCAGGCTTTAAGCATACAATCTCTCTGTGAAGACTACATATCCTGTTAAACTCTCTTTCCACAACTGTTTCAAAATAAAAGTCCTCACTGCAATAATACACTATTAAATCATTCAACCATTGAAACTACTCAACTATTTAACTGTCAACCATTCCAACTGTCAGTTATCTTCAACTATGCCTCCAGTCAACTACATGAGACCTCCATGTACCTAGCAACCAACATAGCAACCATTAAAATTAAGCGTTTATGACCGTTTCCATAGCAACCAACATGATTTTACTACAGTAACTTCTTTATTCCTGATAGTGGCAGCCATGGATACCCTATCAACAAATGTTTCAAAATAGAAGTCCTCAGTAGCTAGTTAGCTAGTTAGCATAGTTAGCATTTTTAGCATTTTTAGCATAGCTGTTAGAAATGATTAGCTAAGTTAGCTAATCAACCTAGTTAGCATTGTTAACATAGTTAGCATTGTTAGCATAGTTAGCATTTTTAGCATAACTGCTAAAAATGATAAGCTAAGTTAGCTTATCGTTAGCATTGTTAGCATAGTTAGCATTTTTAGCAGACTGTAAAAAATGATTAGCTAAGTTAGCTAATCAACTTGGTTAGCATTGTTAGCATAGTTAACATTGTTAGCATAGTTAGCATTTTTAGCATTATTGCTAGAAATCATCAGCTAAGTTAGCTTATCAACCTGGTTAGCATTGTTAACATAGCTTGCATTTTTACAATAACTGTTAAAAATCATTAGGCAAGTAAACCAATCAACCTGGTTATCATTGTTAGCATAGTTAACATTTTAGAATACCTGTTAGAAATCATTAGTTAAGTTAGAACAGGAATGTTTAAGCTTTAAAATGTCTACCTTAACACTATTAACTCTCTTTAAACTATGCAACCACCATGTTTACCCTAGCTACACCTTAGTAACCATATCTACATTATCTATCTATACATTTTTTTTGCATTTTCATGCACTGGTAATTCCTTGGAATTGCATTTCTAGTTATTATTATTCCGCTTACCAAATTAATTTTTTCTATTCAGCTTGAACCGTTTAACTTAGAAACTTCATTCAAACGTCTCAACGTAGGTCTTAAATAGGGGAATGCTGCTATGTATTTTTCAACTTTGTAACGTTTATACTTTTTAAACTATAAATTAAAAACTATTAAAAATGTCCCCATAGACTTAACATTGGCCTCTATGACATCACAATCGGATCATTAAGCAATTAGAATCTTATGCCAGGTGGCCAGCCCCACCTGCAGCAGCTCTCTCTCTCTCTCAGGCTTTAAGCATACAATCTCTCTGTGAAGACTACATATCCTGTTAAACTCTCTTTCCACAACTGTTTCAAAATAAAAGTCCTCACTGCAATAATACACCATTAAATCATTTAACCATTGAAACTACTCAACTATCTAACTGTTCAACCATTCCAACTGTCAGTTATCTTCAACTATGCCTCCAGTCAACTACATGAGACCTCCATGTACCTAGCAACCAACATAGCAACCATTAAAATTAAGCGTTTATGACCGTTTCCATAGCAACCAACATGATTTTACTACAGTAACTTCTTTATTCCTGATGGTGGCAGCCATGGATACCCTATTAACAAATGTTTCAAAATAGAAGTCCTCAGTAGCAAGTAAGCTAGTTAGCATAGTTAGCATTTTTAGCATAGCTGCTAGAAATGATTAGCTAAGTTAGCTAATCAACCTAGTTAGCATTGTTAACATAGTTAGCATTGCTAGCATAGTTAGCATTTTTAGCATAACTGCTAAAAATGATTAGCTAAGTTAGCTAATCAACCTGGTTAGCATTGTTACCATAGCTAGCATTGTTAACATAGTTAACATTTTTAGCATAACTGCTAAAAATGATTAGCTAAGTTAGCTAATCAACCTGGTTAACATTGTTAGTAAAGTTAGCATCGTTACCATAGTTAACATTGCTAGCATAGTTTGCATTTTTAGCATTACTGCTAGTAATCATTAGCTAAGTTAGCTAATCAACCTGGTTAGCACTGTTAACATAGTTAACATTTTTACCATAACTGCAAGAAATCAGTAGTTAAGTTAACCAATCAACCTGGTTATAATTGTTACCATAGTTAACATTTTAACATGGATAGAAATCATTAGCTAAGTTAAAACTGGAATGTTTCAGCTTTAAACTGTCTACCTTCACACTATCAACTTTCTTTAAACTATGCAATCACCATCTTTACCCTAGCTACACCTTAGTAGCCATATCTACATTATCTATCTATACATTTCTGCATTTTCATGCACTGGTAATTCCTTGGAATTGCATTTCTAGTTCCAGTTGAGAACCATTTGTGACGGATCATTACAGAAATTCACTCACGCAATCAGCTACTGATGTAGTCATCCATTTACCTTTCATTTGTCTTTTTTCACTTTTCAGAGCATTTTGTGTGCTTGTGCTTGTGATTTATTGGTGGAGAGGTGGGATGTGTGTGTGTGTGTATGTGTGTGTGTATGTGTACAGTATGTCGGTGTGTGTCTACCTGCCTCTCTGCAGTCTGACCTACATAGTGGAACAGCACAGCCTGATGGTGCAAGCA
>NC_085000.1:2111536-2121536 GCF_963854185.1 Sardina pilchardus | reverse complement strand
TAGTGTGTGCATCAGAGCAATCAACATGAAAGAGAGAAGATGCACATATACAGACACACACAATTGCAGAAATATGCTAATGAGTGTGTGTGTGTGTGTGTGTGTGTGTGTGTGTGTGTGTGTGTGTGTGTGTGTGTGTGTGTGTGTGTGCGTGTGTGCGTGTGTGCGTGTGTGTGTGACAGTGTGTTTGACTATGTGCTCGTGTTACTCCATGCTTTTCCATAGTGTGTGCATCAGAGCAGACAGAAAATGGCGTGTTGGATTAATAAGCAGCCAGAGGAGAGACGAGAGAGAGAGAGAAAGACGAGTGAGAGAGAGAGATGAGGGAGAGAGAAAGAGCGAGAGAGAGAGAGAGAGAGAGAGAAGAGGGAGAGAGAAAAAGGGAAGCACCGAGGTCATGAGGGATATGCTGATGGAACCTCTCACACGTTCTCTCTCTCTGATTAGAGGGCTCACTGCTCTCGCTGCTGGAGTGGAAAAGAGGAAGCCTTCTGAGTGCGAGGGTGGAGGTGGTGGGGGTGGTGGGGGGTTGTACGTCTGCTGCCTTCATGCAAACATCAGGCCAACCACCACCCATCGGCCAACAGAGCAAAGCCCTCCTCCTTGAGCTGGTGTGGGCATGAACCTGCCCAGTACCCACCCGCTGGGAGTCAGACTGGCACTGAACACACTTTGATGAGAGTCATCTTGTTTTAGGCAGCCCGTTCCCATTAGGTGGGTGCTGTGTGTGTGTGTGTGTGTGTGTTTGTGTGTGTGTGTGTGTGTGTGTGTGTGTGTGTGTGTGTGTGTTTGTGTGTGTGTGTGAGTGTGTGTCCAGGGCAGCCATGTCCGTGGGCCGCAGTGCAGCCGGGGGTGTCTTTCCGAGTGGGAGAAATGGATGTAGGGGCCGGATTAGATTGAGCTACATTTCATAATCTCTGTTCACACAAGACATGGGGGGAGGGGGGGGGGGGGTGTCAGATGTGTTAGCAGCTTAGGATGGGGGGGATTAGTGAATATGTGAGAGGAAGAGTCATGGGCGAGAGCAATGTGTGTGAGGAGGTAGGTGTGTTTCGCTAACACACAGAGAGGTTACCTTATAATAGTGACATGCACACACACACACACACACATACATTATGTTAGAACACAAACGTGGATGGGTATTAATAGCTCCATGCTAATTGTGCTCAGATACCTGATGTTGGAGGCTAACTTCTAATCTCAGCATGTACTCTGTTCATCCGCACCGTGCTTCGTCTCTCCCTCTCCCTGTCTTCCTGTTTCATTTCAGCTTCTAAAAATCCCCCTCCCCTTCCCTTCTTTTCCTTGTCCCCCTTTTCACTCCCTCCCTCCCCCCTCCCCCTTTCCTTGTCCTTCATCCTCTCCACAAAATGGCCTCTGCCTTCCCCTCCCAGAAACAGCTGTCCATCGTAATTTGGCAAAGCTGTAAATCAAACTGCAAGTGCATCAGCGGAATTACCATGAAGTCGCAATATTAAAATCCTGTATATGGCATTAAGAGGAAGCTCTTATATAATACAATGCTCTTCTGCAGTGACATAACACGCAACACACTCCGCTATTACATAACAACTGTGTGTGCTGTGAGATCCAGCCAGAGTGAGGCTCACACCTTCATACATCCACACCAACAGACACACACACACACACACACACACACACTTCTAGAACAAGTGCTATCAATACAGTGATAAAATGGAAAATGGAATTAATGCGTTTGGTCTTTTGGGTGCTGTAAGTCACCCAAGAACATGCAGCGACTTGTCAAAAAACAGTCAATTATTTGCCCCGTTGCCCCTGCAACCTCACCCCTCACCTTCCTGCCCCCCGCTCCTGCCCTCTGCCCCATCGTCAAATACTGCTGTGCCAAGTACCCATCTTCAAAGGAAATGCTAACAGCCTTTACATAAGTTTCCCAAGAGCAACCTGGAGCCCGGATGCCCGGATTTCTTTTTTTTTTACAAAAACAAAATAAAAAATAGCATGATAGTCATTCAACAACAATCTGCACTTCACATGCAGGCCACACCCACAGCGAGGACCTGTAGCCTCTACGTTGGCCAATCAGAACGCAGAAGGAGGCTGAGACAGGAAGTGCACGTGCTACAGTAGCAATGACATCATAAAACACTGTACGCATGCTTGTCTACCTAAGGTCCTCTGTCAGCAAAATGACAATGGCAGCAGCCCGGGCGGTATTAGTGTATAGGCAATCATGCAAATTGATGTAGGGCCCAACCGGTGGCCGGGATGAACGGGGCGACATCTGGCAAGCAGATTAAACCATTTCACAGAAAGGACGTTCAGGAAGGGGTTCTTTTTTTCTGGAATGGAAAAACCTAACAAGAGAAGCCCACACGGCCGTTGTTAGACACACAGACACACACACACACACACTAACCTTGAGAAGTGATTCATTCATCAGCCCACATCAGCAGCCCTGACCTGCCCCCACTCATTCGCTTCCACCCACCCCCACCCTAGCCTAGTGCAGTATGCTCCTTCAGGTAAGTGTCCCAATCACCATTTAGCTATCTCAGAGAGCGCAGTATACTGTCGCCTGCATGGCCGCACACCTTGCTGTTCCGCCGCTGCGCTTTAAGAGCGCCTCATCGCCTAGCGCCTCATCCGTGGCAGTGGCGGGCAGCAGCGCAGGGTCAAACGATGATGGCGCTCTGGCGCGGGACTGGAGGCGGCGTGCGCTCTCGTGAATCATCGAGCCCTAAGGACTCGTGCTCGCTGTGGGCTGGAGCCACTCAGACGTTGGAGTCATGTCCGTCAGGGAGGAGACGCTGAGCGCCATGAGGGACCAGAGAGGTGGTGTTGGTGCTGGTGGAGGTGGAGTTGGAGGTGGAGGTGGAGGAGGTGCTGGGGTCGGAGGTTGGATGGGGACGTGCGAGAGTCATCTCATCATGGGTGGCTTTCGTAGTGTGGTGCAGGTTTGGGCCACTCTCCAAGTCAGTGTCCTAATTTGCTGAAATGCGAGACCTGTTAATCTCTCTCTCTCTCTGTCTCTCTTTCTCTCTCTCTCTACCACACAATATCTCTCTCATACCCCTCCCATCTCTCATTTCTCTCTCTCTCTGTTTGTTTAACCTCTAAAACAGTCTCATCTTCGACCTGATACCCGCTTGTCCTGTGACATGGACAGATCCCTGACATGGCACCCTGACACCACACTGACCGACAGCCATCCAATCTCCTCCAGACCACGTCAACAACCCTTTCTGCCCTTTTTGGGATAGTTCGTCCCCTTACAGTTATAAGGATTCTGCCCGACATTTTTGTCAAAAACAAATGATTGACATATTCTTATTCTGTAACAACTTCCTAAGGTGAGTGATATATGACTGATATATGACTGACCTAAATCCAATGGGGTAATATCTGCCATGACTCTGAAGGGCAGATGTACGAAAAAAGCATAAATACCTATATATTCCGGCTTCAAAAAGCACACACTGTGCCGTACCTAATTGTGCAGAGTTTACTAAGCTTTCACTTCATCATGTTAACACAGTGCTCATTAGCGCCCATCACCATGCTCTCATTTGTGTTGCCCACGACAGAGCACTGTTAATCAGTCACAGATGAATGGAGTCAGCCGACGACAACATTAAAAGGAATCGCATCAAAAGTAATACAATAATATGATACATAATAAGACGTCAACAAACAGCAAGATACTTCTTCTCCATTTTAAAGAAATACTGTAACTATTTGTGCAGCTATGACAGATTTAGTCTGGCATAGGAAAGTGATAAACTGGTGCTGGTATACTGAATAGTTAGTGAATAGTAACTGTATAGTTATTCTGTTGTGTCTGAAAATTTCTCCTCTGAAAGTTTAAGCACAATTTTACACCTACTTTTAGTGGAATAAGTGGAATAATTTCCTCACAGTGGAGCAGACGTGCACTGTTTTCATACACATGCCCGAATACCTAATCAATTTCTCTTAACACCTCTCCTTCCATTTGTCCTTGGACCTTCCCATAAATGTACAGTATGTGCATGAGTAAGAAAAGTGCAGCTTGCCTGCCCACTCTCCTATGCCCCACACAATGCCTTTTCACTCAAATGCAGTCTATTCATACATACCATGCCTTAGTACCTCCGCACATCTTTTCTGTTTCCCTTTTCTGTTTGACTGGTTCTGTAGCATGAGTATGTGATTCATTTTCCTTTTAATTAACGTTATCGTAAAAAAAAAAAAAAAAAACAATGCAATAAAGGCAGATGTGTTAGGTATTCATCTGCAATAAAACATGCACAACCACCAAGAAGCCCATATGGTGTGTTATGGTTATCAGTAGTTAATGTTCTCTTTCCAGAGATGGCTTCAGCATTAGAGGTGGAAAGACTTATGCAGGACCACACTGTTTGGATATATCCATTTATCAGCCATGCTGCAGAGAGCAATCCTCTGTGTGTGTGTGTGTGTGTGTGTGTGTGTGTGTGTGTGTGTGTGTGTGTGTGTGTGTGTGTGTGTGTGTGTGTGTGTGTGTGTGTGTGTGTGTGTGTGTGTGTGCGTGTGTGTGTGCGTGTGTGTGTGTGTGTGTGGGCACGCACGCTCTCCTCACTACACTCTCAATTCTCTTCAGCACCTTTTTTATTGATAGCCAATCAGTCACTCTCACACCAATCAATACTCCTCAGCCGTGAGAAATGTGCCAATCAGTTCACCTCTGACTCCTCTCACCATGGTAACGGACTTTTCTCTCTGTTGCTGAAAAAGCACATGCTGAGAGGAAAGATTTCCTCTATGTTCTATGATACTGTACCACTAGTACAATTTCAATAGGCCTACACAGCAGTAGAATATAGCCTAAACACAATATGGAAAAAATACTGTGACGCTTAAAACACTTATAACTTAGATCCATTGCCACAGGAGTTTAAAAGCAAGCACATTCAGTAGTCATACAGTTTGCATTCACAAACATTTGCAAAAGACTGAGTTTTTCCGAGGAGCTCAGTAATTTCAAATAGGCTACGATAGGCCTACTGTCATAGGGGTACTTCACATACTTGGTTCACAAAGCAAGGTTCAACGTCAGTGCCCGAACTCACAAACGCTATTCTGGATTCCCCTCCATCTCCCCGGGAAATTCACGACAAGCCTTCAACGGAAAGTAGCAAGACTAAAGAAAGGCGCACCAGCTGGCTTTCTCTCTAATTCAGGATACTCCATTAGAAATGTGAGTTGAAATATGCAGGGAAAACGACATTTCACCCTGTAGTACTGGCAATATGCATCCGTTTATAGTATTTACATGCTGTAAGGCTTCATAGAATTTTGAATTAGCATCCACTGTCATGGTTGTTTCAACAAAAGGCAAAATCACGTGAAGTGACAGCTTAAGTAGGCTAACTTATAACTTTGGACTAGGCCTATATTCAAGAGATATAAATGGAGCATCGTCGGAATGGTAGATAAGTAGATACGTAAATGGATTTATTTTTATGAACTTATGTAAAAATATAAATCTATGTATTTTTATAAATGTGTATATATATATATATATTTTTTTCCTTTGCTTTATATTTGTCTACATTTCGAATAGGCTACACTCTATTTCCAAAAAAGAACCCTTCAATTATTGTTTTCCCTTGTCCCTAATTAATTATACTGACAATATTAAATTATTACAAGTGATGCTTTGAAGACAACATTCCCGATGAATGTCGAGGAATACAGCATTGTCTGAATTTTGAACTTATCCAGTGTTGAAAGTTTAGTGTAGGCCTACTTGTTTGCATTGTGTATTTCAGTAGATAATGACTCATACACATACTGCTACATAACATTTGAGAAAATACAAAATAAATATTGACTTAATGTAAATAATCAGCTGTGGAAGATTTGTTGGGATATATACAGTATTACTCAAATGTGTCACCTATTCACCTGTAAGATATCCCTCCATAGACATACAATGGACACGACCCAAAAAGATAGCCCAAATGCAATGCTATTACATGCTGTCACATCATTATCACTTTGAGACTGATAGGTCGGAAGGACCAAAGTGAGGGGGTCTGGCTCAAGGAGTGTTCACCTAGTAAATACTTCATTACCTAGCAACAGTCTTTTGATGACGCACTTGTTAACCAGTGTCTTTTAAAACCGCTTTCTGCCCTCCCCTGCACTGCAGCTAAGCAGAAAACGTGTGTGCCTCTGTGTGTGCGTGCATGTGTGTCTCTGTCTGTCAGTTTGTGTGTGGACTGATAACTAATTCAAACAGCAGACGATAGATCTGTTTTCATAAAACAGAGTTTTAACTCCGATGGATGGCTCAGCACTTCATCAAACACTGTAAGAGAAGACAAACCTGCACAAGGTCACCGTAGAGGTGAAGGAGCCTCTGTTCACTGGCTGAATAATCAGACAACTTAACGCCTGCCATCCACCAGAAATAACAATAATAACACTCTGTGTGTGTGTGCGTGTGTGTCCGTGTCCAAGAGAGAGAAAGAGAGCTGGAGAAAGAGACTGGCAAGGTTACTGGAAGTGTTTGATATTCATTGGGGTGTTTGTGCTGATGCGTGTGTTACGGCGCGGCGCATAACAACAGAAAGGTGATTATAGAGAAACACACTCTGGGGATTCCAAGCCTCTCTGCGGCCGCAGTCTACATCACAGCCCGACTGAACTACACAGACACATCAATACCTATAACAGATATGCCCCCACACAACAACACACACAATGCACTACCCATATGTAAGGCATGAAATATTGATGACGGACAAAAGAACATACACACATAAGTGATACACGCATCAATGCACATCATATATGTCAGCGACAAACATGCATGCCCAGGTATATGTTACGCCTGTGCTAAAAATATATATGTCACAATTCACATCTTTGGTATACAGTATGACTCACTATGCATCGCTCTGATCATTTGGTTATGGCTATGGTTATGGTTATTTAGCAGACGCCTTTGTCCAAAGCGACATACAAATAAATAGCAATACAAATTAAATAACAGTGAACAATTACAAAAAAGGGAGAATAGCAATATTATCAATACAACAATCATTTAAGCACTAATCTAATGAGAAATAAAACAATGAAATGACAAAAGCAATCAAATAAGTCACTCAGTTAATTATCTAATAACAATAACTATAGCAAGGTATGGCTAAATTTAAGGACAATAGCAGAATAAATGTAAAATTTTAACAATGGACAAATGATAGCAAAACAAAACTATTATACAAACCATAACACATAACAAACACTCAAAAGACTAAGTGCATATTAAACAAATATGCCTTAAGACCCCTCTTAAAAGATCCAAAACTGTTGCTTGAACGGAGAGCACTGGGCAACTCATTCCACCAACACGGAACCACTGAAGAATAGGATCTACAGATTGACCTAGCATGTATGGTTTGTCGACATAACAGACGCTCCTCAGAAGATCGCAATGGGCGGTTGGGAATGTACATCTTCATCAAAGATCATTTGTTCTTCTATATCCTTGCATTCCATCATCTCTAGTTTTTTCTTATTCTCATTGCCTGTGTGTTCATTCTGTCTTGTCTGGTGTGGTCTCTCTCTCTCTCTCTCTCTCTCTCTCTTACAATCCCACATGCATCTGGATATACTGTATGACGCCAGAAAAAAACATAACGTCTCCACAGATTATCAAGGTCATATCAAGGGCGCTGGCTGAAGTGGCATATGTTTGGTTGTCATCGTAACATTATCTTCGCTCTTCCCTGATTCAGTGGCAACAACCAACTACCCTCAGTGTGCAGCTTTATTACACAACAAAGATAAAGTGGTGTGTGTGTGTGTGTGTGTGTGTGTGTGTGTGTGTGTGTGCATGCGTGTGTCTGCACTGATAAAGGCTCCAACTCCATCTCTCTCAAATGCTGACCGCCACATCTGAGGCCCTGTGCCGCCCGGCCCGAGGCAGCGTCCACATCCTGAGATGAGAAGCAAGCTCTCAGAGGAATCTCTCATCACACACACCGCGCACACTGCGCTCTCTCACAACTCTTTGTGGGAGGAAAATGGATTTTTTCCCTCTGATCGGATATTAAATCACTTGGACACGCAGGACTGACCCACAGCACTACTCTCAGCACACACAAGCACATGCACGCACATGCATACACACACAGGCACACGCACACACACACACACACACGCAGACACACTTTCCCAGCAATAATGATAACAATCTGTCTAGCAATCTGACAGCCAAAGCCACGGCGTATTTTATCAGGCCAATCATTCCCCATTTGTCTTCCAATTACGAACCAGCACAGCCCCACATACACACTGCCCATCTCACACAAACAACTCACATTCAGTACCCATCCCATCTTATCACAATAGCCTGCCCACGTGTGTGTGACTGTGTCTGTGTCTGTGTGTGTGTGTGTGTGTGTGTGTGTGTGTGTGTGTGTGTGTGTGTGTGTGTTTATTAGAAAGAGATTGTGGCGGGGCAGAGAATAAATGAAAAAGAGCCAGTGAAAGAGAGAGGGAGAGAGAGAGAGAAAGAGAAAAAAAGACAGCTACAGAGCATTTCCGAGTGGAGGGCAGGAAATGTAATATCCACTTGTGAAATCCCCCCATCTTGTGAGAAGGGTGAAGAGCGTGACCTCCCATTAGGCATGTAGATGCATGAACGGGGGTGGGGTGGATAATGTCCGCCCTCAGCAGCCCACAGTCCGACACACACACTCAATCAAACACACTAACGCTGCTCTCTTGTCCAATCAATACCAGTGTATGGGGGGATGGAATGCAAATGATTCAGGTGCTACAGATGTCGCTGGTTAGTATGAAATAGAGAACTTTCAACTTTCAAGAAAATACCAGTGGTTTTAGTCAGCAGGTAAATGTGTACTGTAGGTTGGCGAAGGTTTGTGGGTGGGTAGCTGAATATATGTGTCTAAGGGTATATACAGTACGCTACACTTTCATTCTAACATTTGGAATCACCCAGTAAACAATACAAAATAGAAATAATGATGATTTCATCTTGAAATTACTATTTTATTCTTCATTATTTGCCACCATTCTAAAGGTTGCACTTTTACAGTTTGACTGACTTCCAAAAATATCTTGCAGAATTTGGGGCAATGTCTTGGGTCACGGTTTTGTTGAAGGGTGAAACTGGCTCGAGTCAAGTGCCATCCACAGGGTATGGTGGAGTGATGGAGTTAAGGTAAAATGATTCCCAGTACAAATGACATACTAACCACATACATACATGTTCTGCCTCACAAATTTTTTTCTCTGTTCTCCATAAACACTAACACACCTTGGCCTATCATAGGCCTACATTTCTATGACTATAACAACATTTCTAAATTGACATTCACTCTTCCATTTTATTCCATATCTGTCCATCTTTGATTTTTTTCTTGCCTTGGCCAATCTTTAATAAGTCTATGGATTTGTCTTTGAAATTCTACCCAGGAGGACAGCATTCTAGGGCCTTGTTGCTGATCACACTGGTGTTTTCTGAGCACTAATAAATGAATACATCTGTCATGTGAGGGTGTGTGAGGCATTTGTTTCTCACATCCGAGGTTCTGATGTTTTTATCAATGTGCTCAGTCATATGCGGTGACCCTTAGGCTCCATTTCAAATCTGCAAACTTCCTGGTCTCTTGGCAATTTCTTGCAATGAAAGGTCTCAATTTAAGGATTAGTTAAAGACCCACTACAGCAAAAATCAACTTTTTAAAATGTTTAACTTGTCCATCAGGTGTTTACACTGTGTTACAATACATATTTTGAGCAGAATAAGCAGTAAACACCATAGCAAAGTGTTTCTGGCTTCAATAGGTGCCCTATTTGATGAAAGGAATCAAAACAGCCTGCTGTTGTCGTATTACAACCACCGGAACCCAATCTTGACTGACCAGAATAATACAAATTGTTTCTGGAAATGAGGATGCATCTGCATATTAAGCTTCACAATATCAGCAAGTTAACATACAGTATCAGAGTTAGCTAC
>NC_085000.1:1954036-2106536 GCF_963854185.1 Sardina pilchardus | reverse complement strand
AGAGATATACAGAAGGATATATAGATAGAAAAAGAGAAAAAGAGAGATGTACAGAAGGATAGAGAGAGAATGAGAGATATATACAGAGGAATAGATAGAGACAGAGATAGAGAGACTCAGAGATAGATAGATAGATAGATAGATAGATAGATAGAAATGGAGGGAATGAGGGAGAAATAGAGGGACAGAGGGAGACGCTGGCAGGCAGTGGCAGGTTGATGTGCGAGCCCGGGGGAGGTGACCATGATGAAACTGGACGGTGCTCTCTTGCCAACTAGCAGAGCCACACAAGAGTCAACCCGATGCTGCAGCAAGCATCTCTCTCTCTCTCTCCCTCTCTCTCTTTTTCTCCCTTCGTCTCATGTTTTCTCTCATCCAAAACAAAGATGCTGATTATCACACACATTCACAATGAATTGACACATACACACACAAACGCACTGATATGCAGTCCACGTACTCACACACACACGCACATACAGAGGCACACTCACGTGCACTCGCTCGCAAACTTAATCACACATGCACTGTCCCTCTCAGGCAGAGAAAAAGCATCATTATTCTCCTCACAACAGCCTTGCAGTAAAAGCTCACCAACACACACATACACACACACACACACACACACACACACACACACACACACACACACACACACACACACGCACACACACACACATGCACACATGCACACACACACTTTGCTGCTGCAAAGAGGGTGATACAGTACAATGCTGTCCAACTCTCTGCATACAAAGTGCAGCCACCCACACACACCTCCACACACACCTCCACACACACACACACACACACCGGGGGGTGACTCACCCTGACTGTTGGGTCCTCCGTCGCCCTCCTCCCCGTCTGTCACGTTGTTTAGCATCCTGGCCTCTTCAGAGACTAGGCACCGGCTTCAGCTGCCTTCTGTCTCCGCCGCGCCGCTCCGCACCAAGCCAATGCAGAGAGAGAGAGAGAGAGAGAGAGGCAGAGAGGAGAAAAAAAACCCTCCCTCGCTCGCGCAGTCACGGAGGAGGAGGAGAAGCAGTGTGGGCTCTCGACGACTCTCTCTTCTCCTTTTCTCTATTCTCTCGCTTGCTCGTTCTTGCGCTCTCTCGCTCTCTGTCTCTCGTTTTTTGCCTCTCCTCAGGCTACAGGAAGAGCAGCGACAAGGAGAGAGAGGCAAGAGGAGTCTTCGACTGGGCAGATTTGAGACTTCTTGTCGTGGTGTGCCTTGCGTATTGCGTGACTCTCTCTCTCTTTCTCTCTCCCTCTCTCTTTTTTTCTCTCTCTCTCTCGCTCTCTTTCTCCAGGAGGAGGAGGGTAAGGAGAAGGACTGGCTGCAGGGGTGTAGCTGATGATGGAATGCCTCAGAGCTTGATCGGTCTATCGCTGTGTGTGTGTGTGTGTGCACGCGCGCTCACACACACTCGCACACATGCACGCACAGGCACACACTGCACACGCGTTCGCACGCTTACACTCTGACACACACACGCATAGCCGTGTGCACACAGACACAGTGTTCACGCTCTCTCCCTGTGTGCTTGCCTGCCGCACAGCCAAAGAGCAGCCTGACAGCCTAAGCCTGACCACTACATTCATCAAGCATTCACAAGGTATTATCCCTTGTCTCTCCCCCTCTCTCTCTCTCTCTCTCTTCCTACTGGCTGACGAGATTGTACTCTATGATGGAGAGGGAGAGAGAGGGATAGAGAGAGAGAGAGGGAGAGTGGGATGACCGTTTGATGGAGGAGAGTTGTCTTGCACCGTGACATTCATTCTTCTTGAATGAGGATCCTATTTTGCGTTTCTCCTTCCCACAATTAATACTGCTGCAGAGCAATGCAACATGACCTTCCTGCTGGGGAGAGAACACATCAATCTGGTGCCTCGGAATGAAAACACACAAAAAACGTGTTGCCCACTGCAGTGATTATTAAGTGGCAACGGTCATGGTCCACGGTTCACCACTGCCGTGTCTCTATCCTTTATTCATGTGATAATGCCAAAATGACACTCTGGTCATTCCAACCCCGGCCCGCTCCCCACTAGATCATTCAGCCAGTTATTTTTGTCCAGGCTCAGCGCTCACTTAAGAAGAGGACACGTGAAAGTGTCTTGGGAGAGGGGATAGTAACGTGCCATTTATCTTTCATATAGGATTTTAAAATTTCATGCAGCACCTGAAACAACAATGTGTAAGAGTCACAGCCTTTTGGCACCAGACCACATGCATGAGAGAGAGATGGAAAGAGAGAGGGGGGATGAGAGCCATATGTGTGTGAGAGAAAGAGAATGTGTGTGTGTGTGTGCGTGTGTGTGTGTGTTAGAGAGAGAGATAGAGAGAGAGAAAGTGTGAATGTGTGTGTCTCTGAGAAAGAGAGGGAGAGAGAGAGAGAAAGAGTGAGTGTGTTTGTGTATAAAAGGCAGTGAGTGTGTGAAGTGTGTGTGAGAGAGAGAGAGAGAGAAAAAAAGTGTGTGTGTGTGTGTGTGTGTAACAGGGTTGGGGGGGTGACTTCCAGATTATGAATTCCTCTCACGGGCTGTCTCTGTGCTGCAGCACTGCATGCCATCATCCGGATGGAGGCAACGCTCCACTGCAGAGCCTCACACACACACGCACACACACGCACGCCCGCACGCGCGCACACACACACACACACACACACACACTCAGTGGCACCTCTCTCTCTCTAGCGCCGGCCTCAAGTGCATTATGCTCTGGGATTCAATTTGGACAAACCTCTGCTGTCGCTCTGACCAGTGCTGCAATACACCTGTCAGTAGCGGGAGCGATGCTTCAGTTAGACCAGCACGAGGACAGTGTTTTGCGTGGGCTTCAATGTTACAGTCACCGACAGAGGCAAAGATGAGATAGGAGTGTGATACAGCAACTGTTTGCTAATCTGTGACTGTTTAATTAGAGACAGAAGGAGCAAAAATAGTGTTGCTTGTGGCCAACTCAACAATAGCTCCCCATCAACGATGTTTGAATGAAATCTTCTGACAGAGCCAGTAATTTGGGAACAAAAGCATATCCATCTCTGACTCTGGATTCAGCTAAGACTTTCACAGATTTATCCTTCCGATGGCAGAAAGATCAAGCAACGTGTGGCAAGATTCCAATCTGGTGAAAAAGAGGGAAATCTTTTGCATCCCCTACTGGATGTCATCAGTCATCTAGTCAAACCAAGCATGATTCTCCAACATACATGTAGGCTCTATTTCCATGTCATTTTGCACAGACAGCAGTCATATTCGTTACTGATATGAGTGAACGTCATCCACAGCTTAATGATGTCACAGAACATCTGTCCCAGCTTAACACTGTTATTTCTAGACTAGAGCTTCATTCAATCTCTGAGTCAAGGCAAACAGCCGGGCGGGCTAATATTTACTGCAGGCGCAACTCCGGCAAGTGTACTGCCGACTTGAAGCATCCCTGTCCTCTGTGGAAGTGACAGAGCTCAGAGTCGAGCTGGATGGTGGCGTGTAGCAGAGAGAGAGAGAGAGAGAGAGAGAGAGAGAGAGAGAGAGTGCAGGGTATCTCCCAATGCATCTGGGCAATGTGGAGAACAGGGAGAGTGGGGAAGGTGGAAAGGAAGAGAGAAGAGAGGAGAGGTAGAGCATGGTGTTCCACTGGAGCAAACGCCATGCTCCTGAAAGCATCTCAGACTTTCATAAGCTCTATTTTTAGGAGAGAGAGGGGGGGAACGCCATTGAGAGCTAAACTCCCTCATCTCTTGGCATGGTGCACAGACTGAGAGAGTATAGAAGAGAGGGAAACACTAGGCCATTGAGTTGATGCTGCCAGAGGTTTCACTGACTGTGTGTATACTGCCTCACAGATTTAGATGATATTGCAATAGACATGTTGGTATGGTCTTGGTTGGTAATGACCATATATCAGTTTTATGTGCCAGTCGATGTGAGTGGGCCATATGGCCCATAAAGCGTGTGTAATCTTGTTAAACAAAGATCATGCTAACCATCCCCATTTTCGTATCATATACTGTAAGCCCTCTGTAAGCACACTGATCCTTGAGGGATCCCTTCACATCATTCCAACATGATCGCTATCACAGTAAGCACACATCATGGGTTTCCTACAAAAATCCACCACAGTGTCAATGGTGGGAATAGCATTACATCTCTCACCATAATTACCAATCATCTCTACAGGGCTTAGATCTGGTGCTCTCCGATAAGATCAAGAACTTCATTTTAGTGTCGGATAGAAATAACAAGCTCAGCACTATAATCACAAGAAAGTTAGGTACTGATTGTTATGAGCAAACATGACACTCTTCCATCAGAGTAAAGAAGGGGGAAGAGGAACTCTATCATATGCAGTACAGTCATTTCCTGTGTATTAGCCGAAAAAGAAACAAAAGTATATTAATACCACATCAACTGCCCCATCTATTAACCTCCTGAAGAAATGTAGCAAAATCAATGCATTTGCCACAGCTAATAGTTAGGAAATGACGGTAGGCCTGTAGCAGGGCCTATGGGTGTCCCTTTTAGAAGCTCACATGAGAGACTGGACGTGGGGACAAGCTGCCTGGCCTCTCTGGTGGATACCCTGATCAGCAAGTCTGGCTATCACCATACTAAGCTAAATCTTTTAAGATTGAGCATTGGTCTGGGGAGTCTGCGCTTTATTTCTACTGCACAAGAGGCATGATCAGTGGGCATAGTAATGACTCTGTACGGTTTTGGATAGTCCTTTAACCAACACGACCAACGATTCGGGTGCGCCTTTTGGATAAGCTAGTTTGTGATTGGACCCAGAAGATGTGGACAGGAAGCAGAGAGATACAGTAGATGTGCAGGTTTCCAGCCTGAGCTGCAGGGCGAAATCCAAATCGCTGTCAGGTCAGGCAGGATTTACCCAGCCTACTGATCAGCAGCATCAGGCACTCCTGTTGATAGGAGTGGACCCTCAGTATGGGGGAGGTCCTGGTGCAGCGAAATTGCTCTAACCCTCTGGCTGAACCCGTGTTGACAACACAGGGATTTATGAGGGTGCAATACAGACTTTCAAACATCCTAATTAGATTTGCCTAAATAAATCATGCTTCTCCAGTCTCTCTCTCTCTCTCTCTCTCTCTTGCTCGCTCTCTCCATCTCTTGTTGGTTGGTGTTAAAAGCCCACTCGTTGTAAGCGCCTGTCATGTTGCCTTCACAGCTGTGGCAGTTCAACTACGATGGCCTTATTTCATAGATGCGACCACACGGACACGCACCATTTCGTGCCTTCGTTTTAATCATAACACAAGGCACCCCGCTCTGCTGTGATCAGATGCGATCATTTATTTATTTGTATATTTAAAAACTCATTAGCCTATCACAATGCATCTTCTTGCAGTGGCATTAGTGAGAAGCACAGCGATGAGCAAGCCAGGCTGTGTGCATGGAAGTCAAGAGTTTATCAGTTCTGTATAACTATAGTGATATGATCTACTGTCAACAGAATGATGAAATATTGTAAGCACTTTATCCACACAAAAAAAGTGTATGTGTCACTCTGCTGCTGCTGAACAAGAGGATGAAACCACAAAAACTGCAATAAAAACTCAACAACTGCACATCACTGCCAACACTGTCTGATACACACACAGACTGTATCCCACTGGCAAATTGTTTTCAGTTTTTATTGGTGCCTCTGTAACTAATATATCTTCATTGTTACTGCTGATAAGATAGTGGGAAATGATAGGAAAGTCAGAAATAATGATGTTGTGGTATTGCAGCCCTCATCTGATACATCAACATGAAAAAAGGCTATGTTTGTACCAGGGAGGGGCACACAACATAGCAGTTCGGTTAAATTAGCATTTGTTTGAGCCATCAAGATATCTGTTGTAGTTGTATGTCCATATCCGCTGCTCTAGGGCCATGGATAGCCTACTGGGCCTTATCAACATACTCAGCAGGTAGGCCAGGACTCCAGCTGCAATGGTGTCATTGGTCACATCACATCCTACTGAGATGAGTTGCCAGTGTTGTGAAAACACTCGTCCTTCACTCTCCGTTATATGGAGCACAGGAGGGGTCATTACAAGATTTTTTAAAATATAGGTAACACTTTATAATAACTACACACAATTCATCATCTATTAAGCATTTGTTAACTATTAGTTAATGGTTTGTTCATCATTAGTAATTAATTGTTCATGCATAATTTATCATCACTTAAGCATTTGTTCACAAAGTTATGATTGGTTTATTCATAGTGAATAAGCCTATTTCTAAAATATGTATAAATTGTTGCTAATACTTAATATAACATGCAATAACATTTTGTTAATGAAATACTATTCATTATTTAACAGTTGTTACATATGCACTAATAATTAGTAAGGATGTGAATACATGTTTTATAAACCACTTCCTAATACTAAAATTCATGATTAACTCAGGAGTTACACGTGGTTAGTTAATGATTTTTGTGAGCTCATCTAAAGTGAGGACTTTTTATGCCTTGCTACACATTTGCAAATAAGTTGTAAATATTACGTTCACATTAATTCATTAAGCTGACAATTTTATCCAGAGCGATTAAACACAACCGCAGGAGCTGGGATTCTAACCTTCAACTGAACAGGCGACAGAATGATAGCCCTGCTCCTTAACCACTACATTACCTCTGTTACTATTCTGACATAGATGGGATGTATTTTTATTTGTTTTCAGAGGACTACTTTCCTGTTATGCGGATGACTACATTTGATGTAGCACTGAGCAGCGCATTGATACAATAGTTAGAGAGTTAAAGCATACAAGTAAATAATTGACTGACGTATACTGAAGTGAAGTTAACCAAGTAAAAACATTGTCACTTTACTCTGGTGTTTATTGATTGTTTGTTGTGAAGTGAAGAACATAACATCCGCTCAGTTAAAAACACATAAAACTATGCAAGAGTGTCTTCTACTACACACTGTTAAGCATGTTATTAAATGCCGTGTTCTTAATTTTGAAGCATAATTCCTAAATTAACTCTCATCTGTAAATCATGCCTATAAACACAATTATAAACAAATGTTTGTTCATAGCAAAAACACGCATCAGTTTTATATTTCTGAATTTATAGCCACAATAGTCATGGGCAGGCGTAGTGTAGTGGATAAGGCATTGAGCTAGCATGCTGTAAGTCTAAGAATATTGGGGGTTAAATCCCCGGGTGCCACCATTGTGGCCTTGCTCTTTAATTTCATTGATAGAGTAAGTCTCTTTGGATGAAAGTGTCTTAATAAATGCAACTGTAACCTTTATAACTCATTTGTAAATAAGTAGCAAGGCATATACAGTCCTCACTTTAGATGAGCTCACAAAAATCATTAACTAACCACTTGTAACTCCTGAGTTAATCATGAATTACAATATGAGAATTAATATAGGAGTAATACTTTGCAAAATGATGATCAAAGCATTTACTAATAGTTTGTAACTGGTTCATAATAGGGAGATGATTTCATTTATAAATGGTTGTTTCATTATTTATAAGGCATAAACCATGTATTTACAAACATTTGTTTTATTTACTATGAACAAACCATTCATAACTCTGTGAACAAATGCTTTACTGATGATGAATTATGCATGAACAATAAATTACTAATGATGAACAAACCATTAACTAATAATTAACAAATGCTTAATAAATTATAAATTGTGTGTAGTTATTATAAAGTGTTACCAAAAGGGCTTTCATTTTACTAAAACATGCACCCATTTCACTAAATATTCTTCTAAATCATGTGCTCATTTGCTTGATTTTGTTCCTATGTTTTACTCACAGAGACCAAGTATGGTGAGACAAAATAAAACGTGGTGCATTTCTAAGCAGGTAAAAGGGATTGTGTGGCGGAATAATATTGGGAGCACTTAGACTCTGCGCAGTAATATCCTCACTCCAAAGTGAAACTGAAAGTGCAAGAGTGAGGATATTACTGCGCCACACAATATAGTTATCCATCTTACCTGCTTACAAATGCACCACGTTTTATTTTGTCTCACCATACTTGGTCGTGTGACTACTCGTGTAACTGTATTTTAATAGGGAAAACATGGAGGTGTTTGGTCGCTTCTAATTTCATCTCTGTTTCAGATATTACAAGATGGCGCCCAGTGGAGAGATTCTATGAAGGTACCGCTTGTAAACAGTCTTTTTAAATAAACTTCCTGTGCATTTCCAACGTTCTCAGTATCTCGTTTTAAATGTCAGGACCCTCAGAAGTCTACCAATGCAGTGTGGAGAACCGTTATAATGGTTTAAAAATAGCGATTTAGCTGCATAGGCTAAGTGATGCCCAATCTAATAGATTCAAGCCTACTGCAAGCTCGGCTGAAAACGGAGGAGTTCGGAATGCTGGGGGGTGAGCAAAGGTGCGTCTTCAACATGTGTAAGTACTCCGCAACATATTTCGGTACAGTTAAGGTCAATTTCACACCGGAATTCTCCTTTAAGACTTTATCGTCCCCGCGAGAGTTTAACAAGTGCGATAATTCAAAATCGCCAGATACCGTGGTCAGATACAGAGGTCTATGCAAGTGTTGGACTGATTCCCAATCAAGTCACCAGACTCTATTCACTTTGGGGGGAATTCTCCCATTCACGTGTAAATTGCGCGTAAGCATTTCTTTACTCATTTCTGTTGCGCGCCTCTCTGTTAAGCGGATTCTCCCATCTGCGCTTCTGTCACACCAACACCATGCAAATTCGGAATCAAGGCGGGCTTATGAAAGAGGCGTGATTTAATTAAAAAAAGAACCAGACTAATCTACCACCTCCTTAATTTAGGTTGATATGAAAACGTGGAACGTGGACTTTCTCATTGACCTTCTGAATGCCATTTAAATCCAGAAAGAACACCAACCAGTCTTTGATTTTGAAAACATATGCAAGGTGAACTGAATAAAGAACTGCCTACAGTAAAATGGTGTGTCATCACATAGCTTAACAAAGAAATTACTTCACGAAATTTCACTTTTGCTTTGACGTTTGTTTATAAAGAGTCAAGACGTGCTTGAGGTGTGTAGATTTATGATTCAAAAACTCACGGTTGACAAAAAGATTTCGCTGGCAGCTGCCTCGCATAATATCAATTTATCGATGCTAAAACATATGTAGACTGACATCTGCAGCTTCGAACACAGTAGAGAGACTGACATAACAAGTTCAATCTCCATTACAAACAAATTAAAAGACGAGAGAATAAACTATGCTGTTCCACTATAGTGCAGACGTCTGTGCAAATGTATGGATGTCTTCAGTGAAGTTGGAAAGAAACGGACAGAGTCGAACGAAGCTGGTGAAAGCGGGTGATTATAACGGGATTTTCACTATTTAACAATGTAGCCTATGAAGCCAGTGAAGGTAATGGCTCGAAATATGCCACTGTGTGACACTGTAATGCGGAAAACATGAAGCTGTATCAGCTTATAAGCATCACATTTGATACTGTAATGTCAATTTGTAAATTCCGTGTTGCCTACATGTATTTAGAACTATAGGCCTTCTGCCGACATGAGCAATATGCTGTTTCACCTTGTAGTGGCGCTCGACCTTATTCCAGCCCTCCAGAGTGCGTAGCTGGAAAAGTGCTTAAGCCATGGCAGAATGCGCGCAAGAGTTGTATATAAGAAACGCCCAGATTTTGAGTTTGCTCCACCCAAAACACGCAACTCTCTCTACCATGCGCAAATGTCCGATTTAAGTGGATGGCAGAATCCGCTTAGAGGGAAATGCGCGCAGTTATGCGTTTTTTTGGACTTACGCTTACGCGCATGGGAGAATTCCCCCCTATATAAATGTATAAATCGCAAGCGTGGTTCTTCTTGTTCTTTACGTGTCTCAGACTTCGAGATGTAAACAGGAGACGATACATCTCCTGCAGAAACTGCAAGGTTGCAATAGCGGATAGGCACACTGGGGGCGGGAAGAAATATTACTGTTTTCGATGAAACTGGGGTGCGTGTCTAGAAGAGTTTAGCCTGGCACGCCCTCCCAGTGACGCAACGCCTTCAGGCTTTTGCTGCTGGTCTGGTCAACTGCTCAATTGAGAGGGATTTCTGAGTTCCCGAAATCTGCGGAACTGCCCCCTTTGGTCGAGAACCAATCAACTTTGAGCAGCTCCAACGGCTCTGGGTAGAGGCGTGTTCAAGGCAGCGGAAAGAGTGTTGTTATTGGTTTAAACTCGGCAATCCGCTTTCTGACATCTACCAGTAGCAAACCGAGGCACTTAAAGGAGGCGGGTCAACCAGCGCTGGCAAGAAACCGTGTTAGCACAGGCTGTTGGTCAGACTAAAGTCTCGCAGAGCCTTTGAAAGTCGATGGTAATCAGGCTAAGAAGAGTTAGCAACGGCGTTGTTAAACCACCGTGGTGCGACGCAACTTGCGATCAAACAAAGACAGTGTTACACCTGTTTCCAGAAAGCATCGTACTTGTGTCGCAATTCGCTACCTCCGGTGTTCGAACACCGTTGTTCCAACAACGTTGTTGAGGACGCAGCGGCACATTTCATTGGTGGAAAAAGTGTCAACGTATAATACCCCACCCACTAGAAATTCTCTGTCACTGGATGCCTATCATTTGTCTTTTATACATCCTCTCTTCCTTCCTCGATCCTCGTCCTCACTGAATGATGGGGCGGCAACAATGGGATAAATATATTGAATTGCTTTACATCGAGTGGCCAGGAACACGACACCAGTTTAATAGTTCCACGACATTACTTATTAGGGTTATTTCCACGTTTCACTAGTCAGAAACAAAAGCATGTGTGATGCATACGGGAAAAGAACCTACGATGTTGTGATGATAAGCCACCTGCCTTAACCACTACACTAATGAACCGTATGCTTAACCTGAGGGTTTGTAAATATCATAACAGTAGCCTACCAAAACGCAAACCAACACGCAAATGAACGCAAGGTAACACACGTAGCAAGAATGAGCCCAACGGTATTTTAATTTATATTAGCCTACAGTATAGCGCAATCATTGAGTCACGAGAAAACAACAACTTAGTGATTTTTGGTTGGGCGCTTGTGATTTTTGGTCAGGCGATCTTGCACTGACGACATCTCCAACTGGAACTCCCAAGGTACGACACAGGTGCGACTGCCCAGGGGCAGTAGTTCAAACGACCAAACTTTGCGTCCTTGGCTGTGTCCAGAAGCTACCTGAGTATAGGTTTTCCACTGGAAATGAAATAAAAAGTCACTCATGTCCTTTCTGCTTTTCATAGGATGGGACACTTTCCGTGTTACATGCTAGCATTTAACTCATGGATGCTGATTGGTCAGCGAGAAATCGCGACCGATTACGACGACCGTCGTGAAGCTGAACCTTCTTTTAGGTCTATGGCCGTAAAGTGGTTCGCTTTTGTGTCACGTGACATGAAAACTTTGAAAGGGTTTTTAGGAATAACAACACATATTGAAAATTGCATTGGTCAGCTAATTGTCAAGTCAAGTTATCCTACATCGCATGCATTAATGCAATATCAGGAGAAAAAATTATATAAAGACAAATGTGGTATTGGGGGGGTTCAGCTCCATTGCTACCCATTCATTCATCACTTGCTCGCGATCGCCCTCTAGTTGCAGTACCATGCGGAAGTATTTAGCAAGTGGTCCTTCTCCCCTTATTAGACATTCTCTGGGTACTTCGTTTGGCGTGATTTCCAAGCGTGCATCGATGCATCTTTTTTGCCCTCGGATATCCCATAATCCATTGCGCAGCGCAGGTCAAGCTCCACATGTCATGCAAATCGTCAACACACCCCCCTCCCCGAGTCAGGTGACGCCAACTAGTTAGTGCTGTCCAAATGTAGGTAGGGACGCATACTGAGGAGCGAGCTAACTAAGACGCTACTGGGAAGAGGGTACTATCCAGCGTGCACGCTTGACTTCTGGATATAGCCCTTGTTTGCGATTGAGAGTTTGAACTACCTTTTCTAGAAACACCAAATTCAAGAACGACGGAGCGAACTCCCAAGATTGCGACGCAAGCTAGCAAACGACGCTTTCTAGAAACGCACCCCTGGTCAGTCAAGCAAAACAACGATTTCTGAGCGATTTTATGACTATGAAAAAGTTGCATAGGGTCTCTTTAAATTGTGATCAGACTATTGATTTTACATATTGAGACATTGGGAAATGTACCACTACTGTGGACTCGAAATGTAAGCTTAAATAGCCTACGCAAGATGCGTTAGAATATCACTCGCGATTAGCATGCTAAATGTATTGAAAATGAATGAATGAGCTACCAATCACCACTGTAAAACGTGATCAGACACTCTAGCTCACTTCTTAAGACCAAAGAGATGGTGTTACAATAGTATGGAGTTGAAATTCGATGTGTAAATATGCTTTAGAAGTGTAGACATGTCAACCGCAATTTGCATGCTAAAAACAGAGTGATGAATGGGCTAATTTTGGTTACTACTTTGAGGGTCTCTGAAAATGTATTTAAGCCCTCATCAGATCATCTGGCTAGCATGTTTATGCTAGACAGATGATGTCTTTAGATGTTGTCACTACAGTGTGGAGTCGAAATTCGAGGCCTAAATATGTTTTAGATATGTGAACAGACCACCTGATTTTTAATGTGTGTCAATGCACCACTAACATGTTCAGTTATAGGCCTTTATTTCTACTCTGGGCATGTGTGTATTCAAAATTGATTCTGTATGGTGTGATTCAAGTTGTTTATGTCTTTTTCTTGTAGAACACTGGCATCTGTGCCTCCCTTTAGGTTTGAGCCCTCATCCTGCCAACTGACCATGTGGCCCTCCGTTGCCACAGAACTGGCCCTTGAGTACTGCCAGAAGGGGACTACTGCCTGGAGGATCAAAAGGGCTGACAGAATGCACATGGAGGCAAGGGATACAGTAACACTGACAGGAGGCGACCCCAGAGCTGTTGAGTGTGAGGTGCGCAGGCTGATGGGTCAGGCGTCAATCCAGCTGTGTGAGCAAAATCTAAGGAAACTCTCCCAATGGTGGGTCAAATGCTTTAGGGAAATGATAATTCTACCTTTACTCATTTTAATTTCTGCAGCAACCATGTCTGTGTCCTTAGAGGAACTGTGAAACGGTCAATGTGCCATATGATCAGGCAAGGGCCTTAATAGAGAGAGAGAGAGTTCAGATGTAGAGTGTGTAGGAAGCAACAGAGGTGGAGGCTACAGTGGTGCATGCTGGTAATGGATTTCTGAAAGATAATCATGATTTCACGTGCCAAAATGGATGAGTTTTATCAGAGAGGGTTAAAGCGGAGCGAGAGGCGCAAACGTTCCATCATTTCCGCGTTCTGTCTTCACAAGGGGGAGGTGGGCTAAATCCCCCTTTAAGCAGACCTGCTAACATTCGAAATGCACTGCTTGTGTGGGTTGCCGATCTGACAGAGATCGATATCCCACTATGACGTCTTTGCAACACGCCCCTTTACGCAGACCGGAACTGTTCGAATTTTGCTTCCATAGAGATGCATTACGTTGCTCTATCTTGTCAATAATTAAGGATCTTTGGTTTTATGTAGATGGATGTCACAACAATAGACATTTGTTAAAATAATTATTCGCATTAATTGTACCATGTGCTTGAAAAGATTTCTCTGGTGGTCTGGAGGGAGAGGAGGCCTCGCTGCTGGCTCCAAAGCAGGTGCAGTTTGATACAGGTAGGTTAGATGTTTTTCTTCAAATTTTCATTAAATTGGATAAGGTCCTTCAGCTATAGTTTACAAAGACCTAACTCATTCATGCACGATTGGTTTGTGTGTGTATTTTGTAGTTTTCCACGGTGGAAGTGAAGAGGACTTGGATGCAAAGAATGCGTGCTCAGAGCTGAAATTAAAACATCTCCAAGACCTGAAGGAAGTCATCCCAAAGGACTTTCACAGCTTTTACGTCAATTTGCTTCACTAATATAGGATGGCAACAAAACAAAACACACAGAGCCTCACAGATACATGCACAGACACACAGACCCACCCTGCTCACAAACACAAATACACTTAGTGTAAGGCAATAAAACAAGTCTCAACCAGAGCCCGTCTGCGGAGTCTATGGAGCTAGACGGCTAAATGTGGCTCTTTCACCCAATTGTCGTTGAGAGATCTCAGATTTGATTGTAGTTTTTGCAAGTTCAACATGGGTTATAGGTCAAAAGTTGAATGAACAAGTACGTATGTCCTCCCGATTTCTTACAGGTTGAGTTGTTGTTGCCCATACCACGCTACCATTGAAGCTTGAGTGTATGACGTCATTTACATTTTAAAAGACGTTTTAAAGCAAATAAGTGACTCTACGCAATACGGAATTTCTTTGCATCCCCTTTCGAAAACAACATTCAAATTAATTGACAAAAATGTATATTTTGAGAAAAGTGGATTTTGATGGGTATTTGAGGGGTATTGCTCCATATACCTCCATGCATTCTGCACTCCAAATGCAGCGCCTCTAATGGAACCAGCGTGGAACTGCAACCATTTCAAAACCGGAAGTATAACGACAGTTGCAGTTCTCCCCTTATAGAGAGCCGAAGTCCCGCCCTTCTACTTCCGGTCTATGGGACCTATTTTACGATTTTTAATGCACGGGAGTCAATGGAGAGATAACAATTATTTTTTGGTCCCGTTCGAGTTGGACCGTGCATTTCACATATGATGTGTGGGAATTTAAAAGATAATTTTTCACACGAATAAAGCTCTGTTTTTCGTTAGACTTTAAAAGTTATGTAAGTTTTGTGTGAATCCGTTCAGTGGACTACATCTCTCGTCTCAAACGATGCACGTCACCAACTAGCAAACGAGAGGCTGGCTAGTTAGCTAGCTATTATGCTAGTTAACGGTTACATCTTGCTGCCAGTTAAGTCACTTAACAGTAGTGTTTGTACAGTCTATGAATAAAATACAACTTATCTGATGTGTTTAATCCTCTGACTCATGATATTTTCATCGGCAAGGGGGGAGCTCAAATAAGACCTGTTGCTGGCGCCCGTGGCTGTGAATTGGTCTAACGTCACTAACGCGACTGATGTGTTTGTAGTCGTTGGAAACACGATCATTCACATTGTTGTAATTCACTAGTTAAGAAGACATACTTTTCAAATGTCTTTACATGAAAAATTGTCATTAAAATTGACAAACATCATATGGGTAATTCAAGGCACAAGACAATCGGGACCAGAAAATAATTTATTTTTCTCCATTGACTGCCATTAAAAAAAAATCCAAAGATAGGTCCCATGGAGGCAAACGGAAGGGGCGGGACTTCGGCTCTCTATTAGACATTCTCTGGTCTCAACCATAATCTGTGTTCATACAAGTTATTGATGTATTTTCATATCTACTGCTGTTACTATTACTAGGGTTATTCTTGCTAGACTTATTATACATGTGCCTTGAAGTTTTAAAATACATCTAATAATACTTGAATTGAAATGAATTGAATGTGTTGGATACCACCATTAAATTGTTGTCTTTATTATTGTTTTATTGATTCGAAGTTCAGCTGTCCAGGTCTACTTCTAGACTATGCCTCTAAGGTACTGCATGTAAAATACCCAGTAGCAAGGTTTTTATTTATGGGAGAAACAAGGGCTGTTTTTTAGATAATAACGAGTGAAAATGGTGACATATCAGTAGGCCTGTTTTGGTTAAAAATCAAGAGAGAGCTTGTGAGCCAAGGTAAGTTATCATTTCCGCCTATTAGACGACCTATCAGCTCATCTTTTTTATATTGCATCACTCATGGCGCTTAAACCTTCAAACTAATGTGTAGAAAGCAATCACAATCGTTAGCTTTGGTTAACTAGTAGGCCTAAAGCCTTTTCTCTTGACAAGGCTCAACGCGACAGCAAACTTTGTTTGCAGATTAATTTCCGTCTCATCGTCTTATCGTGTTATGTTCGTAGCCTAATGCATCACTCAGCTCAACGTTTCAAATATATTCCGGAAGATGTATGTTACTACAATCTTTAGCTTTGATTAGCTCTTAAAGCCTTGTCAAATACTGCGTTCATGCACCTCGGACCTTCGGAAATTTCTGACCTCCGATAGCGGAAAAATGACATGAACGCTAGGTCGGGTTGGATTTTTTGCTCGGAGACTCGTGCGGAAGTTTTGTGCCCCGAGGTGTCCGACTTGACGTCACTATCATATTCTCCAACCACGACGGCCTCCCTTGCAACAACACAAGAGGTGAATTTCACTGTCGTTACGAATAGGCAGGGTAATATGTCACTAAATTAACAACACAGATAGAAACACTCGCCCAAGACATTTTCCTTCTTGCTCAACCATACTAAGCAGTTGTAATAACGTATTTATGCGTTTCCTGTATTTATTTTCCGAACTGATCTCATGAACACAATTTTTTCGGAGGTCGGAACTTTTTAAAGGCGGGTCCTCCGAGGTTCCGAGCTGCATGAACGCAGTATAAAGGCTCAACGCGGCCGCAGACTTCGGTGAACATTGCTAGCAGCAGCCGTCTGTCCGTAGTCCTACCATTATTTTCAATGACAGCGTAAACTCCTATCTCCCTGCTCCCAAGTCATAAATCTCGTAGCCTATCTCCGATTAAACATGATTTTGACGAAATATTGTGTTAATGTTGGTACACAACAGTAAAGGATAGCAAGGAATAGGCCCTAATACCAACTTGAGGCATACATGTTTAATAACTTGTTTAATAAGTCGGGTTTTTTTTTTGGGGGGGGGGGGGGGGGGGGGTTCTCCCTGAAAACTAATGGATTTGGAGATTTCCGCCCGACGGCGACGATATTGTTTAAGCCTCAAAATACCAAATTCCTACAAACTAGTAACTATATCCCTGGTTAAGCTACTATGTTTCGTTGCTGGTGAATGAAGTTCTTGCCCGCCAGCCGATCTTTGTGATGTCACATGCAAAGTATGAATAGAACACTAGTAGAGAAAAAAGGGGTTCACCGGAGCAACTCAGAAGTTAAGATTTTAAATATTTATTTAGGGTGCCAACATCGTAAGAGACTAACGTTTCGACGTTATGTTACGTCTTCATCAGAGTCTAGAATGGTAGGCATGGGTAGATACTTTAATCAGTTAAACAGGGACACCTGACAGGGGTGGTGCCTCAATTAACCTATGACAACCATAGACGTAGGCTACACTCAAAGCCATCAAAGTCCAAAAAAGTATGACTAAACATACCAAGTGATACAAAAACAGTAGATGCACATCAGGAAAATGGACATGGAAAAATTATGAAAAAATAAACATTGTTACAAACAAATTTCATATAGTCTAAGCTAGCACGTCTTTAAGATCAATACAAAAGTTCTTTATATCAATACAAAAAGAAAACTGTACATGGGCCTACAAAAAGCATGACAAATTCAATTCCTCATTTAGGCCATGAGGCTCTAATGTGTTGAGAGTGGATATCCAGATCTCTACATAAAAGTTTTTTTAATAATGTCGCCCCCTCTGGGGGAGTGGTGACTCTTTCAATACCCCAACATTTTAATGAGGCTGGAGATCCATGGTTGGCTTCTAAATTATATAATGCCTTGCCATGGCATAAGTAGTATTTTTGGTACGAATTGCTGTTTTATGTTCTGATTCTCATTTTTAACTGACGTTTTGTCTGCCCAATGTATACCAACCCACAGGGGCATTTTAATAGATTTTTTATTTTTTTTTAAACAACATGTGTACTATTACAATTTATGAAAGCATTGATGGAATAGGTTTTGCCCGTCCGAGGATGTGAGAATTCTTTTGAGTTGGTAGAGTTGGAACACTGGTCACAGTTGCTGCATTTATAGAAACCTAACGGTGGATTAGAAAGCCAGGTGGTGGGGGGTAAAGATTTAAAATCTGAATGAACCAAACGATCTCGAATATTGCGAGCACGTTTAAAAGCAAATCTAGGTGGTTCAGCACAAATATCTTTTAAAGCCGGGTCGCTTTGAAGGATGTGCCAATGTTTTTTAATGATATGTTTAATTCTGCCCGCTGTTGGCGAATAGCGAGTAGAAAAACAAAGTCTAGAATTTGAGTTACGTTTATTTGTTTTGTTTAAAAGGGAAGAGCGATTCATACTAGACGCCTTCTTCCAAGCCTTTTCAATATTTTCTTGCGCATATCCCCGTTGAGAGTAACCTGACTTTCGCCAGATCCTGTAGTTCGCTGTCTGCTTCACACAAGGATCTGGGACTTCTCGATAGAAGATGTATTTATGAAGGCGGGTCCTTGTAAAACATCCTCGCATGTGATTTGATAAACCACTTGCCTGTTATCTTGAATGACGTGCTAGGCTTCTTCAAGCTCTTGCCAAACCCGGTCGGAAGAAGAGTAAAAGCATCCTTGCCACCAATAAATGTCTTCAAAACTATTCTCTGTTAATCTTTTAAAGAATGAATACTCGATAGATTCGACAAAACGGTTGAAAAAGCAGAATCAATGTCAGCACAAGACTCCTCGCTGCGTGCCGCCATTGTTATTTGAATCAAACACTCGCTTCGGCGCTCCTGATTGGTTGCTCATATTTTGATCACTGGCAGGGGTTTGGATTGCCCTCGCGTCCAGACCCTTGTGTGGAGCTCAGCGAAACGCCTCTGGTGGAGCATGGCGGAACTACAAGGGTCTGGCGAGAGTCAGGCTACGTTGAGAGAACCGCTGCGCCAAATCGGACGCTTTGGACATAAAATCTTCGGTGGAGCTACAATTTCGCCTCACTCTGAGAAATTGGCCAATCGGAATGTTGTTGATCAGATGTGAAGGGTGATTGCTGTCTGCTTGGAGTAAAGTGTTTCTGCTCAACGGTTTGCGATAAATAGTCGTTTGAAGTGTATTGTTCTCGTCTTTTAAAATAGTCAATCTAGAAAATCAATCGAATGAGCGTCATGCTCCATGGTAAAGGAAAGGTAGTCTGTGCTGGAATTGGCATAGACCAGAAAATCACGAAGTTCATCAGTTGTGCCTTTCCATATTAATAAAACATCATCAATATACCGACGCCACAGCGCAATTTTAGAATAGAAAGGATTCGAGCTGTTGTGTATGAATTTATCCTCCCACAGGCCCATTACCAAGCAGGCATATGATGACGCGAATGCGCTGCCCATCGCCGTTCCCTGTAGTTGTAGAAAGTACTTACCTGAATATTTAAAGAAGTTGTAAGAAAGAATTATCTCGATTAGGTTAATCAAAAATTCAGAGGGAGGTAGAATGCCTGCAGGGCGTTGTTTAAGATAATGGGTCATAGCCTCCACACCGATGTGATGAGGAATACAAGTGTAGAGGCTTTGTACGTCTAAAGAGGCTAAGAGATCATCTTGTTCATATTTCCAGTTATTGGTAACATTTAACAAAAAAAACAGCGGGCAGAATGAAACATATCATTAAAAAACATTGGCACATCCTTCAAATATGCTGGTATTACTACCCTTACACGATGACAATATATATATATACTACACTGGTTGCAGACGGCAGAATTTTCATCACGTTTAGTGAAATGGAGCCAGGCTTTGGATCTCTTCCTCCTCTCGGGGTTGACTTAGTATGAGTCGTTACAGCAACAGCGCGTAGCTAGCCTACAGGAAAGCTGCTGCCCATGAATTAATTTGGACTATACTGGGGTGCGTTTCCCGTACAACTACGTAGGTTAGCTTTTTACCAACATGGTACGATGCATCGTTCAACTAACCAACATCCAAGTTACGACTGTTTCCCAAAACTGCTCTACCAACATAGTACTTTGTTAGTTTGAACCAAGTTGGTTGCTACCAACATAGTTCGGACTACAATAGTAGCAGATGTTTTCGGAGCGTGTCGGGTCCTGTCGGCTAGAGCCGAACGCATATGAAGTCTAAATTGTAGGCTAACATTAAGTTATGACTTCTGTAGCCTACACTCCTGGGCCCAGCCTTATGATAGGCCTATCATAAATAATAATCATTAAAATAATTTGTAGGCTATTATAAGAGCTAGTATTTTTAATAGGCCTATGCTATGTTTTCATTATGGATGATGATGATAATTAATAATCGCCTATAGTCGAAAAAATGAATAATAATAACCCAAGCGTGTATCTTATTTAAAGTAGGCTAGCTTAGGTTAGGCTACTTAATCAGTGAAGCCTTCAAATCGCCAAACCGAGGAAATGTAAACAAATAAGTTACGCATTTATTGAAACACACCGAATACACTGGGCTATAAATCATTAGCCGATTGCATTACAATAAGTTCCATACGGTGGCGTAAATGGATAGACACTAGCACTGTGTAATACATGGTCACGGGTTCAATCCTGGACATTGCTCACTACTAAATGATACTGGAATTTTGATTTTCATTCAACGATTAAAAAGGTCTATTGATTGCCTGATGTTAACTAATAATTGCAGCCCTAATCATATGCTTACTACCTACCTTATAGGCCAACATGACATGAGCCTAGGTCTGTTGTCCAGGGCCTAGGCTAAATTAAAACAATTACATTATGTTCTATTAAAACTGCCATGGTTGGATTAGATTAGATTCAATTCAATTTTATTGTCGTTGAGCCGAGCACAAGTACAAAGACAACCAAATGCAGTTTGCATCTAACCAGAAGTGGGGGAAAAAGCAGAAAATATAGTGTCATAGACAAAGTGTAGGTGGTGCATAGACAGAACAAGAAATATAGTTCTGTGTAGACAGTATATAGTTGGTTTACAGAAGGTGTATTAGACTAATATAAAAGAAAATAATATGTGCAGTGTATTAGCAGTAGAGCAGAATAAATATAGTAGAATGTTGAGCATGTGATCACACACAAGTATTTTAAATGAACAGACACAATGTTGTATGATTATTATTCATTCAGTTATGAAGTTATATATATATATATCACAAATATTAGGCATACTATTGCTCAAAGCGCCGAAGGAGCTGTGTCAGCTGCACCAACATAGCCACACACAGCCACACACACACACACACACACACACACACACACACACACACACACACACTGTTACTGTATGTGTTGCTGTTGTTGCCTTTCTGCTGCTGAGATAGTAGCAAAGTCTATACTGTTACTGTTACTGTTACTGTAAAGCATATCTATATTCCCTGGGTGGACTGACATTTCAACACCTACTTTATTCCATCAACCTCCTATGATAACACAAGCATGTTAACTAAATAGTCCTGAATTCTGAAACCTAGACATGTAACTATACTGCGTATTGTTTGAAGTAGAATAAGCCATGTAGTACAACATAAGATGGGCCCCCAGAAAACAACACAACAGTGTTTAAGAAATGGATGATGTTAATCCTGCAATGAAACATCTCTGATGTCCCCTTGCCTCCTCCATATAGCTCACAATGATCATTCACAGTCCTGAGACATTAATGTATGGACTACATACATATGACATGACGAGTCATGCCTTGTTTTTTAGAACAGGTGTGTGAAATCAATGAAGGGTAATTGCAATACAGTGGAATACATATTGATCATTATGTACATTACGCTACTGGCAGCTTTTTGGAGGTGTTAGGGCATGGCCTTGGGCTAAGCAATGCATCAGTCAGTAGAGCTGTGACAGCGGTCACACAGATCCTGTAGCTCACTGACAGGATGACCTTCCCGACTACACCAGACGACATCACCCAAGTCAGTGGTGGGGTTTATGCCATTACTGCACGACATGGCCCTTCAGGATGACGTCCCACTGCCAGATGATGATGATGGTGGAAGAGGTCATTCCAGCAGCTATAGTGCAAACCTTCCTGATGGCCTGGAAGCATGCCGGGAAAAAGTTGCTAACATGTTTGGACCCCTTCACATATGTTCCTCATGAATGACATCAAAATATAGGTCACAGAGCAAAAGCAAGAAGTTAAATTAGTGAAATTCATGTCATGTTTTCACACTAACCACTGCACAACTGCTACACACAACTATACACAATATGCTCACTTATCCAACGAGCCTCAAATGAAGTAGCCTATATACAATTACTTGAAAGTTGCTCTTTAAAGTTATCCAAGCAAGAGGCTACTCAAGTTGACAGCTGTGTAGCCTATATTGTAGCTACATCATTTAATAATTTAAAATAATTTACCTATGTTCAAAGGTCAAAAACGTACAGTGATTAAAAGACTACCTTCTACACTTTAAGTGGATAATAAGACACCAATAAACCACCATCATTCCACAAGCATAGGCCTACTCCACCAGTAGCTTCCGCATGGGTCTTGAACCTGCAACTTCGACAACGTGAAAGCTCACATTCTATTCATCACGCCACTGCACGGTGTTCATTCAACGAGATAGATTACATAAGGTGCCTCTCATGCCGCGTTTAGTCCTCCCTCGCTCCTCGGGCCTCGATCCTCACTGATCTACATAAAGAATGATGGAGCGGCAACAATGGGATAGTCTAGCCCTTCTTCTATCTTTCTTTATGTAGATCAGTGAGGATCGAGGCCCGAGGAGCGAGGGAGGACAACGTATAAACGCTGCATGAGAGGCACCCATAGATTACACAGTCATGCTCCATCCAAAGACTCTTAACATACGACTACAATGTAACGTTAACATACGATTACAATGTAACGTTAACTTTTCATAACAATTGCAGGCTCACATGACATTTACATTAGCATTCAAAAGGTCTATCACTAGTAAAGATAACGTAATATGTTCGAAAGAAACCACGCTAACACATTAGCATTAGGCTACATACAAATTCACGAATAACAACAACACAGTTAACTGCGGTCGCAGTACCTCACCACGCACTGTTGTCATGTAGTCGGCTAACTCCATAACTTTTCACTTTCCACTGTACCCCATAATGTCCTCCAGTAATGTTGTGCGCGTATAGCCTCCGGCAATATAACCTACAACAGTAAATATTAGTGGGATCGTTGGCTACCATGATGGCTACATGTCCATCTGTCCGCTGCATGTCATGTACTTACTAACCTCAAGGGCCGACTTACCACAGGTCGAGAGGTGTAGTTGGAACTACACAACTTTACGATGGTGGTCACGAACGTTCGTTGCTACTATGCTTTCGGGAAACACCCACGAAGGTCAACGATGCATCGTACTATGTAAGTTCCACCACCATAGTTCAGACTAACGTTTTGGGAAACAGTTGTGTCGTACTTACATAGTTTCAACTATGTTAGTTGCTATGTTAGTTAGCAACTATGCTTTTGGGAAACGCACCCCTGAATGCTTAACAGGTAGCATAGATATTCTGTCTTCTCATTTTGTAGACGAAAACGAAGAGAGATTTATCTTTCAATCATAAAACATTTTAGTCTCATCTTTTTTCGTCAACAGTAATGCATTTTATTTTAGTCTTAGTCAGCGTTTCAGGACATTGGTTCAGTCTCGTCATCGTCTCGTCTTAGTCTCGAAAAAAAAGGTCGTTGACGAACATGTTTAGTCTCGTCTCGTCTGACGAAATTAACACTACACCCTATGGATTCAGAATGGTCACTTAAGTTCATATGCAAGTCAAGGCAGGTGACCCAATACTTTTGGCAATAGTGTATTATAAATGCCACAGGATCTCTTGTCCTTGTGCTTGTAGCTGAGGACAGAGTTCTTGGCTTAAGTTCCTGGGATGATGGCCCACAGTATAAACGAGGGTCATGAAGGTGGTTGCTGTGGAAATAGGGGTGTGTTCGGCTATTCAGTCACCCGGGTCTGGCCCCGTAGCGATGGTATGTGCCCCACCCATGGGTGTGGCTCACAAGTGGCCCCTCCCATCTTCTGATGAGCGGTTGCTTGGACACAACATGATTGGCAGTCGGCCCAAAGGCCATTTTCATCTGCGCCAAGCGGATTTAGCGCTCACCCACACGGGTACCACCAGGGCTGACACAAACCCACACCGCCTGAAGATCATGCACACACACTCTATCACTGAGAGACATCGCTCATGCCCTAATCCACACACACCCACACACACACACAACCCACAGAGACATTACTGATGCTGTAATCCTCAGATTAAGGCCAGTGGGGTCTGTGCTGGAATTCACCATCTCTCTCTTTTTTCAATTCCATCAAAACAGTCAAATGAGAAGCAAAGAACTTCCTCTTCATCACTCAAGATGACGAAACACAAGAGAGCTGTTATGGAATAAGAGAAGAGAGAGATTGTATGTATGTGTGTGTGTGTGTGTGTGTGTGTGTGTGTGTGTGTGTGAAACAGAGAGTAGATAAGGAGAGCATTCTTCCATACCCATTTTGTCTGTCTGACTAAATCTCTTATAGATCTGTGACCTCTGCTCCAGGAGCGCATCATTATTTCTAGTGTGTGTGTGTGTGTGCGTCATTATTTCTAGTGTGTGTGTGTGTGTGTGCGTCATTATTTCTGGCGTGGTGAGACTCTCCTCTCCACACCCATCTTAGCTGTCACACGGCCCAACTAAACTACTGCTTATTGACAAGTCAACGAGCTTTCTGACTACACACACACCCAAAATACACAAGCACACTCAAAATACACACACACACACACACACACACTCAAAATATGCACACACACACACACACACACTCAAAATACACACACACACACACACACACACATGTACACATGTACACACAGACACACACACAAATCCGCACATACAGTACATACACAAACACACTTCAAAAATAACCTCTCAGTGGGCAGGCCTACCAGGGTACCCCTCAGCGTTTACGTCCGCCCCCCCCCCCCCCAGATGAAGAGTGGAAGCAGGACAGGTTGTTCATTTGGGCTGTCTGTGTAAATGTCAGGGAGCAGAGGCAGGCGGCGGACGAAGGCCAGTGAGGACATACGGCGCTGTGCAGTGTGAGAACACACCCTTTGCTGACTACGAGCACCAGGGCACAGCAATCTGAACGTAACCAGACTGAGACCTCCACAGGCAAGCTAACAGCTAGTCTAACATCAGCTTCAGTCAAAGTCACTTCTTGAGACCAGAAAGGAAGAGAAAACATTTTCGCATTCGAAGACTAGCTGTCAGATGCTTCAAGCAATTTTATGTTCCTTGACAGCCCCACAAACGTCTCAACTGAGACAATAAAGGTATTGATTTATTGACCAAGTGCTCTTCATACACTCTGCGAGTCAATGGTCCTGGATTGAAACTTCATTACTGTAAATGGGTTTCATAATCTACCACTCAGTGATTGGCAGCACATCTCTGTTGCCTTACATATGCATCCAGTCCATCATTCTTATAGGCTATCTCTGACCAAAGCACATAGGGGGGTTTAAGCCTCAGGTTTAACAAAGCACTTATAGTCAGTATTTGTGATGAAAGGTAAAGCTTCCAAACAATTTGGAATTCAGCTGAATTGGGGCAGTGTACTTGAGGCCTACTGAAATTCTTGGGAAAGTTGTGTGCACTGTCTTGAGTCTCCAGATACAATATCACTAGAGGCTTTTTCCGAGAAGTCTCTGTTTTTAATCTGCTTGTCATTGCATCAGGCAAAAAAAAACAGTCCATGTTTGGAATTATGTTGTTGTTGATATTTTTAGCAAGTGGCATTACTATTTGTTTGGTGCTGTTTTAGTCACCCACAGATGCAGCATTGTTGATCCACTGTGTTCACTTTAATAATTCTGTTAGCGATTCACTGGAGGCACCGCTATTCCATTACAAGTGATTCAGCGCGTACAGTTTTGTTTAAAGTGATTCAATAAACGTAACGAGATTCTGCCTCTCTGATCCAATGCTGATAATTCCAAATTGATTCAGTGCTTTCGAGGTGAGTCCATATCAGAGATTACATTTCCATGATTACTAATGATTAGTGAGACATGATTTTGTTTTATTTTTAGAGCTGCATGTGTTGCTGTATTGGATTGAAAGGCGGTATTACTGTATTAATGTCCCTGTGCCTGTGCTCTGTGCTCAAGCGCAGCAGATGCTGTAGACAGTGGCAGTGCAGAGCCTCCTTAGCGGCCGTGGTGATGGCGGTGGTTGGTGGTGCAGATTTACGAGCTGGCAGCGCAGCGAGGGGGGGTGAGGGGAACGCTCCGAAAGAGATGTTTGTTCCACCCCCACCACGGGACAAGGACGTTTGGAGGGGGACTGCAGTCCCTTACTGCCACTGACCTCCAAACCATCTGCCTGTCAAAAAACCTACATGTATACTGTATACAGTATGTGCATTTGTGTGTGTGTGTGTGTGTGTGTGTGTGTGTGTACTTCATGGTCTGTTTGCATGACTTCCCTAAATTTATATTTGTGAGCCATGCATATGTGAGCTTGTATGTGCGTGTGTTGGCACGCCAGCATTCCTGTATATGGTATTAATGGGGTTTGTTTGCACGCATCCTGTTAGCATGTGTCATAGATTAAAGTGCAGTCTGGCTTTAACAGCGAGGGCTTGTAGGGTGAAGGTCACATCTCCAGCTCTGCCCAAAAGCAGCGCAGCGCTGCTCATCAGTCCAGCACTGATGCTAACGGAGGCAATCAGGCCCGAGCGGGACATTCATGATGATACTCGGACCTTGACCCAGTGTGTCCACTTCCGCCGTTGACTTTCTGTAATCCGTCTGTCGTCTGTTTCACTACGCTGCTCCCCCGTCTCTCTTGCTGTGTGTGTGTGTGTGTGAGAGAGAGTGTGTGTGTGTGTGTGTGTGTGTGAGAGGGAGAGAGTGTGTGTGTGTGTGTGAGAGAGAGAGAGTGTGAGAGAGTGTGTGTGTGTGTGTGTGTGGTTAGTCCAGCAGCAGTGGAGGCTGAGTCAGTGCTGTGACATTAAACACGCTGGAGGCTCAGACATGCTCAACTCAAAAACGCTCTCATCAAACTACTGAGCACACACAGTACATATGAGGGACGCTTTAACACACACACACAGAGAGAGAGTATGTTAACACACACACACACACAGTGCATAACACACACACAACACATAACATACAGACAGTACATAACACACAAACAGACACACAGGTTGAATTAATAGATTAAATATGGATTTATTTATAAAAAAATAAATAAACACACAAACACACAAAGCATACACACTCAGACACGCAGGCAAGCAGAGCGAAAGGGCGGAGTGGATACACACGCCACATTTGCAAACACAAATAAACAGATGCAGAAAATATTAATCACTTGTGCACTGCAGTGATGCTGCATGAGCTCACTGAGGACATGAATGTGCAGGAGGTGAGATGGCGTGACAGGAGTGACAGAGAGAGAGAGAGAAGACAGGAGGAGGAGGGGAGAGAGACAGAATGGGAGTAGGAAAGAGAGGAAACAGGAGAAGATAGAAAGAAAGAAAAGAGGGATAGGAGAGAGAGAAAACAGGAGACCTGGAGGACAGGAGAAGAAGTGTGAGAAAGAAAGAGATCAATAAAGGATGTGGCAGAAGATGAAGACAGAACAGGAGAAGATAACCAACTTAATTAATGCACATAAAAGAGCAGTGAGAGAAATGTACTACATACACACATACCCATATGCATGCACACACACATACACACTTGCACATACACAGATGCACACACAGAGGGATAGAGAGTGAAAATTATTGGCACCGCACACTTTCATCTGCTGGGTGTGTTGGCTCCAGATGTGCAGAGTGCTACCCACCCATGGTGGCATTTAAAGGCGTAGTCAGTGATTGTGAGCCCATAACATTTTATCTCACATTCAGCGAACATTCCCTCACCATCTGTTAGCTGCATGCCCATCCAGTGAGTATACCGTAAAAAAAAACAGGTAGCCCAGGTTCTAATAACTGGAAACAAACAACTTGTCCCCAAAACAAAAATGTAAAAAACGTGGGAGTTTGAGTTCTGTGTGGAGTTTTTTACTGGGAATACTGAAGAACAGGGTTGGGTGGTAAGTGATTACAAGTAATCTGAATGACATAATTACAAGTAACAAGCGGTAATCAGACCAGATTACATTAAAAAAAAATGTAGCCTGGGTGTTCCCATCCTGCCTTGTGCGGTGATTTGATTCACGCTGCTAAGGCAGTCTGGAAAATACCGCCCTAATTTTTACCTGAGATTGGGGACCAATCACAGAACAGGGGGGAAAGCAAGACGATGTAGCCTAGAAATCTAGACACACCCTAGCGGCCAAAAATATTTTTGCCTGGCGGGATGGTCTAGGGTCGCACCGTTGAGGACAAGCCTGCGCCAGGGTCGAGTTCAGCCGAGCCAATCAGAACGCTCTATCTGTGTACGGAGTCCTTGAGCCCGCCTTAGCTCACCTTCGGCTTCCGAAGATGCCAGGGGGCTGGACCATGCGTCCTCGTTCGACGAGTTGGGTTTGAGACCGTATCGCACAACCAGGGCTGCCAAGTCATTTCTCACGCAAAATATTTCCCCATTCAGTGCACTACATATTTTTTTTTCATGATGATAAACTTTGGTCATTGCCTTGCCGTAGTTCGAGCTCTGATTGACTGACAGCAATAACCAATCCATCAGTCCTTTGTGCCTAAATCTCACCAACCATAGAAGGCATCACGCAATATAAACAAATCAGAAGCAACGTAAGGCGGGTCTTGGCGCCTCTAACTTGTCTTTCAAACACACAACAGCGCCGACTCCGACAATTAGATTTTAAACGTTCTATACTGCTAGTTTTTTTCACTGTTGATTCGCTGTTTCTCCTTGATTTTCCAAGTTAACGTTAAGGCTGCTAAGTCTATCATTGTCCTATACCTGTTGCAGAGCTGTGTAACATTTATTTGCCTCTTTCTTGATAAGTTCACACTTTGAGTGTGACAGTAAAAAAAAATGTCGCCAAAAACAAAAGATTAGGCTAACGAAGCGCGCTCGTTTGAATCGGCTTTGGAAGAGTTAGACTTGGGCTTTTCTTTGAAGTTTGAGCAGAAAGAGACACTTAAGTCATTCGTTTTAAAGAAGGATGTATTTGCCGTTTTGCCGACCGGCTACGATTGGTCACAAATGCTGGCCTATTACGTGCAGAGGCAGTTTGAAAGACAACTGTTCATCCCACCCACAGGCTTCAACTCTGTGAATGGTCCGACCCCAGACTATACATCTCTGTGTAGTTTGGCTTGCCAGGCTAAAGACGATGATGAGCTATGCAAAGACGCACTTGATAGACATCCGTGGCGCCCAATGAACGGATCTGGGCATTTTTTCAATTACGAGAAAATTAACGCCTGGTTGCCAGACCACGTCTCATTTGAGAAGTGGTAGGCTTTAGCCAGGCTATAAAAAATGTGTAAAAAAATGGAAAAAAGTTTGCACACTTTTTGGTTTTATTTTCTTTTCTTTAGCACAGAAATTACGTTTCAACCATGTGGTCTTCTTCAGATTCACTACAGGAGCATACTGATTGACTCTAGAGTACTCTGCAAACTCTATTCCATTTTTACGATTTACTCTTGTTCTGCACCTTGACCTGGGATGTGCACAAACTTTTTTACTATATAAAAAATGTGTAACCAGCTTATAGTTACAGTCTGGAAGATTACTTGATTACATTTAGATTATGTCTTTCAATACATAATATAGCTTTACATCATGCAGTGAATATACAGTGTAGTGAATAAACATAAACACAACTCCCTGCACAGTCACTGAGTGCGTTTACATGGACATTAATATTCCGAATATGGACCTTATTCTGAATATTGAAAATATTCAGAATAAGGTGTTTATGTGATGTATTGGTAATAGCCTACTATGGTTTATCACACCACACCAGTAGGGGACGCTGTGCTACCCAGGATTGTATTGTTGTGCATGAGTTCATTAAACCAGTGTGGAATTATACTAAAGCGTGGACGGTCGTCATTCCAAGAGTTCAGCATACTACTGTTAGTTTATTGATAGATTAGAACTTTAGGCAAGTCATTACAGTTTACATGAGTTATTAAAAGAATACTCTGTTCATATTCCCGTTTACATGACACGCAGCATACTCTGATTAATGAAAGTTCTAACGTTCCTTCCCTGAATGTTTCCATAGTAACTTTATCACTAGCCTACTAAGCTATGCTGCCACATATGTCGCTACTATGCTGTCTAACGTGTGTTTCTTCCTCGCTTTAAAGTATAGCCTACCTTCTTCCTCATTCTCGACATCTTTTCTGAGGCTCCACTTATAAATAACTTTGAAAAGTTTGCCGCCAGAAGGTCTTTTCTTTTATTGTTGCGACAGAAGAAATATATGAGCCGTCAAACAGTTTGTTGTTATTTGCCATTATGCTGTGTTTAATTGTCGCGAAATACCGTGAATATTCCAATAGAACGTCATTATTCCGAATAAGGTGTTTACATGTCCAGAATGCACCTAAATAACCAGAATATGATCGGAATACTCTACCTATTTCATTCCGGTTATGCTTATTCCGAAAATGACCTTATTCCGGTTAAGGCAATCGGAAAATTATGTTTACATGGGAGTATCTTATTCTGAATATTGTCTTAACCAGGTTAATATCGGAATATTAATGTCCATGTAAACGCACTCACTGACTGCACCTTTAAACATGTTCAAGAATCTGAGTGATCAAGAGTGATCATTCAGTGCTCAAGTCAGTTGTCACCTTGTGAGGTGAAATTATTCACAATGATAAAAATTCAATTGAATTCCAGGTTTCAAAGGTCATTCTTGCACATGTTCCTTATATTCACACACCAACCTTCCACAGAGAGATAAGAGAGAGGGTGTCAGAGAGAGAAAGTCACGTCTCCAACACAGCAGATAAATTGCATACTGCCATTTAACATCGGCATCGTTCTTACAGAAATCCAATGAGAAATGACCCGTGGGGGTGCCATTGGAAACTAGAAAATCGTTTTCTCACTAATTATACTTGTAGAAATGATGGATGTTTCAGTCACCCTGAATGAGGTTTGGTATCTACAACAACAGTCAATACAGAGGACCTGTGGGCTTCTTCTCAGGCACCTAGATTGCATCCATGTCAAGAATGGTTTATTTTACAACAAACCCACATAAGGGCCCTGCAGATTAGCTTAGTGATGTGTGGAACTGTAGATATAATCATGTTTTCAAACTGCAACAACAATAATAATGAAAGTGCTAAAAATACCACTAAAGGCTGTATTGCGGAGGTATAACTGATGCGGTAAATTATGGCTTCTTCTTCCTTGGGAAAAAGACTGCAAATGCTTCGCTGATGCAGAAACCTTGATATGTCAATCCCTTGATGCTTCCAGTGAGAGCACACAAACATCTCTCCTCCTTTGAAGTCACCACTGGAGCTCAGCCAATCATAGCCGCTGTGATACGGGCAGCTTTACGACAGCTTTAAGTGTTATGAATGTCTTTAATATATTTATCATCAAGTAAATATAACTGGACAGACAAACGTGTGTGTGGTGCATTATGAATGCTGTAGAAAAAACGAGGACATTTTCAGTTTGATTATCAATCTGATCGAAGTAGGATCGAAGTTTTATCTTCAAAAAACGGGGACATAGGTAGTTTTTCTGTATTTTCCCGGGGACAGGCTACCAAAAATGGGGACTGTCCCCTGAAACCGGGGATGTCTGGTCACCATAATGTAAATGTAACTGGAGAGACAAACTTGTGTGTGGTGCTGACAGAGCAGAGGCCAACATGACTTACTTAAGGGCCTGTCCCCATGCTAGAGTTCCACAGAGGTCAGTAGCTGAAGGTTACATAAATATTCTCTGTGCCTTTCTCTTTCTCTCTCTCTCTCCTCCCCCTCTCTGCATGTCTCTGCCTTTTTCTATTTTTCCCTAATCCTCAAATAAATAAATAAATAGATAGACAGATAAAACAACTTTGATGATAGAGATGAGAAAAAGAACTCCAGGGAATAACTGTTGTCATTAGAGAGCACATCATCCCCCTTTCTTTCTTTCTTTCTTTCTTTCTTTTTTTTTATTTTCATTAGTTCATCGCCTCCCTCATGTGAGGTTCCCATGCTGCTTGACCTCTTACTCTCTTGTACAGGCTCTTTGCTGTCTCCCATAAGTACAGAGGGATGGGGAAATGTGTAGGTTAAAGGAACACTTCACCGTTTTTTCATATTAAACTACGTTATTCCCCTAATTAAGACATGTTGATACATACCTCTCACGTTTCAATGCGTGCACTCACTGGCTCTGGCGCGCGGCGCAACTTTGATAGCACTTAGCTAGCCCAATGCATTCATTAGGATCCAAACAGAGATGAAGTTAGAAGTGACCAAACACCTCCATGTTTTCCCTATTAAAATACAGTTACATGAGTAGTCACACGACCACGTACGGTGAGACAGTGAGTGCACGCATTGAAATGTGAGAGGTATGTATCAACTCGTCTTAATTAGGGGAATAAAGTAGTTTAATAATCTGAAAAAACGGTGAAGTGTTCCTTTAAGTAAATGTGGGGATGTAAAGAGAGAGAGAGCAAAAGGGTGTGTGAGAGAGAGGGAGAGAAAGAGAGAGAAGAAGAGAGCGAGAGAGGGAGAGGAAGAGTGTGTGTGAGAGGGGAGAGAGGGAGAGAAAGAGAGAGAAAAGGAGTGAAAGCGTGTGTGTGCGTGAGAGAGAGAAAGAGTGCGAGAGAGGGGGAGAAGGGGATGCTTGGGAATGAATGAAGACTGATGTTTATAAATAGACTGGGGAAAGGGGAGGAAGGAATCTTGGCAGATGAATTATGCAACGGGATGCTGAGCCTCAGTCGGGATGACAATTATGAGTGCATCCCAATTATACTCAGCCTGGCCACGCAAGTGTGTGTGTTTGTGTGTGTTTTGAGCCACAGCAATTGCAAAGAATCACTGTAAAGCATTGCTACCCCCTCTCCCAATATATACATCACCCTGAATATCCTGCCTCTGTTAGGAACACAAAATTCAAAGAAATTCCAATTTCTAGCCGACCTAATGCAAGGAACGAAAAAGTACATTTTTGTGAGAGAAGGCATTTGTTAAAAAGTACATTTCAATGTACACTCAGTGGGCAGTCAGGCCTCCCCTGAGCTTGGCAGTGTATAAATTGATCATGTTGCCCAGATGGCAGTAAATTGCTTAGATATTGATCAGCGTGGGCACTTACACAGCTTTGGGGTCTGTGGTAGATCAGCAAAAAAACTATAAGTGAGAGACAGAGTAAATGAGAGGGTGAAGGGGGAGGTGGGGGGTGATTGAGAGTTTGACCCTGTTGAGAAAAGAAAAACATTCTGTGCTCAGGTAAGTCCCCCTCGGCTACCATTATAATGCTTTTACTCAATTCCCTCTATTCCTGATTTCCATTAAAAATACATCTCACTCTTACAGGTGCGCGCGCGCACACACAAAAACACACACACACACACACACACACACACACACACACACACACACAAAGGAATGTCCCCCAATCTATGCTATAGAAAGCAAATGTGTGTGTGTGTGTGTGTATGTGCATCTCTGAGTGTCCACTTACATCCCTCTTGTTCCTTCTCAGAAAGCTTTCAGTGTGTGTGTGTGTGTGTGTGTGTGTGTGTGTCATAGAGGAGATAGCAAGACATTTCTATCTACAGCTCAGGTGAACTGCTTAAAAAGTGAGGCGTAAATGTAGCATAGCACAGCCCTGGTGTGTGCGTGTGCGTGCGTGCGTGCGTGCGTGCGTGCGTGCGTGCGTGCGTGTCTCAGAAGACAGTCCTGGTGTGAGTAAAGCCTACCTTACATTGCCAGACTTTGCAAAGATTTGGAAAAGATTTTTGAAAGACTACAGTCTCAGACCCTCTCACATCTAAAGACAATTCATTGAGTTTTTAGTCACAGACTAGTCACAGGCCAGTCTCAGATTAGGATTTTGCAAAGACTGTGGTCACTATTTACAAGACTGCTGCTAGATTCCTTCAAATTATTTCCATCGTGCACTAGGCTATACGTCATCATCAACAGGAACTCACATGATAGGCTACTCATATCAAAGTAATTTTTTCGCGTTTCTGCAGCATTGTTTGATAGTGTGACATCACTAACAGATATAGAGTTGTTCTGTCACGTAGAATAGCCGACTAATAAATTATAAGAAATGAAATAACAAGTAATCATACAGGCTACAGCTGTCGCCTATTTTGCCCCTTCCGTTTTCGTGTTCGTCGACCGAGGTCACTATTGGTTTTTAATGTTTACGTCACTATTTGCATGAGCCACGACTGAAAAGACTTACGATAATATCAAACATGTTTGATATTGTCGTAACGGCAAAACTAGAAAAAGACTGACTCCGACGGACTTAAAATCGCTAAGATTGGCATCTTGGCCCCGGCAGTGGCGCAACTGGCTGGGGCACCTGCACCGTACGCTGGCGACCCGGGTTCGATTCCCGCCCCGTGGTCCTTTCCAGATCCCACCCCGACTCTCTCTCCCACTCACTTCCTGTCGTTCTCTCTACTGTCCTGTCCAAATAAAGGCATAAAAAGCCCAAAAATAATCTTTAAAAAAAAAAAAAAAAAAAAAAAAGATTGGCATCTTACACTAAACGATTTAGATGACGGGAGCGCGCCGAGATTCTAGTACAACTGGCAAGATTTCCGCCCGATTTTGGAAAAGTAGTCGCCGACTGTTAAAACAGACCAAAATCGTGCAATGTAAGCCAGCCTTAAGTTAGGAAACCCCCCATGACTTCCACCAGTAGCACCACTGGCACAACATTATGCACTTACTCTGGATGTTGTATAGGCTGGGTGAACCCTGCCTGAACTTCCGGGGAATTTGAATTTAGCCCCGGCAGCTCAGGCTGGATACCAGCAGACCTACAGTATTTTCGCTGTTAACTGCCAGAATTTTTGGCTCCAATCAGAAACGGCCATACTCTTGTCCTGGCTCGCTATTGGCCGGTGAAGCGCTGAAAACGAAACTTAAGCGGCGCGAAGTGCAGTAGACCGCAGTAGACAAACCGCAGCCTCGCCAGACTAATGTTCAATCGTATAAGATTGAATTAACCAGACTAGATGTTGTAGTACGTTTATCTAACTCTATTCAATTCTAGATAGATAAATAAATAATACATGAAAACATAGATAGATAGATAGATAGATAGATCAGGGCTGCCAATTTTCAGAAAATGGCAAGCGTGAGAGGTTTTTTTGACTGTCAGACTCAAAGCGTGACATTTGGCAGCTCCGATTAGAGTCAATTTTTCAAGTGTGAACTTATCAAGAAAGAGGCAAATACATGTTACACAGCTCTGCAACAAGTATAGGACAATGATAGACTTAGCAGCCTTAATGTTAACTTGGAAAATAAAGGAGAAACAGCGAATCAACAGTGAACAAAATCTAGCAAGCAGGAGAACGTTTTAAATCTAATTGTCGGAGTCGGCGCTGTTGTGTTTGAAAGATAGTTAGAGGCGCCAAGGCCCGCCTTACGTTGCTTCTGATTTGTTTATATTGCGTGATGCCTTCCGTGGTTGGTGAGATTTAGGCACAAAGGACTGATGGATTGGTTATTGCTGTCAGTCAATCAGAGCTCGAACTACGGCTTGCCAATGACCAAAGTTTATCATCATGAAAAAAAAATATATAGTGCACTGAATGGGAAAATATTTTGCGTGAGAAATGTCAAGTATGGCGTGTGGTGTGAGAATGGGTCAAATTGCGTGACTATCACGCTCAAAGCGTGAGACTTGGCAGCCCTGGATAGATAGATAGATAGATAGATACAGTGGGTCCCATTTAGAAGTGGCCATTTCACTCGCGCTTTCCGTGATTCATGCAGCTGCGTGAACTGTATTACAAAGTATCGCCACGGGCTGTAGTGCAGTCCACTGTAGCATTGTGACAGTGTGATTGATACTGTACCCTACTGTCAGCTACAGAACGATACTAAAGATCACGTCATTAAAGTCATACAGCAGACTAAGCTAAATCAGATCCTACTTTTGTCTTTATCAAGCTGAGGCCAGAGATGATGGCCTTTGACGAACAGTTTAGCCCTACTCTAAATGAGTAAAACCAAATTGGCGAAATCTCGCTCTTCTTTCCCTTGGCGGACATTCGTTTTGGTCAGCAGAAAGTGAAGAATTCTTTCAGCACTTATATGTGACCCTGAAAAGCAAAACCAGTCAAAATACTATTTTAAGAACATCCACAATTAACAAACTTCCGGGTTAAAATATATATAAAAATATATTTAAAAATATGCAGCTGTCGCCTATTTCGCCCCTTCCTGCTTCTTGTTCTCGCAAGGCTACTATTGGTTTTTAATGTTCACGTCACTATTTGCATGAGCCACGACTGAAAAGACTTCCGATAATATCAAACATGTTTGATATTGTCGTAACCCTTTAAAGTCCGCACCAAGAAAAAAGCAATGGAAAAATATTTTTTTTGCATTTCTTAATTAAAGGTTGGGTACGGGATTCGCAAAACGGACGGCAGAGTTTGAACATATACAACCTCAAGTCCCGCCCTCCATGCACGAGCGACAATTCAAATGCGCAGCGCGAGAGCTAAATGAAATGCCAGCCTGGCGTCTACAGCACTATGAGCTCTAGTCTCCATACAATCAATCACTCACATCAACTTCCCCAATTACATTCTTTATTCACCTCCAAAGGGTTGTAGTACGTATGGTTCAGTAGCCATAGGTGTGTATATTTGAACAGAATCTGGTTTGTTCTTACCAGGGCGATTATCTCCTGAAATATCCGATTTTAGTGCTGGCCCGTTGGTTCGCCTATTCCACTGTAGCTCCAAGCTGTTAAGTTTCGATTTCATGTTTACAACACTCTTCGTGTCACGGTAAAATGTAATTTTTGCTACATAGCTTATTTATTGCGTGGGTGATTGAGTTTCCGTAGGTATCCGCTGCCTTAGTTTGTATAGAAATGAAGTGACACATACAACAAGAGGGGAACATGGACGTGCAGCAGCAGGCAGTTGGTTTCGTTTCAGCACTGACTCGCGGTCACCAGCTTTCGAAAGGGTCGCGCGCGGTGGGGAGGGGAGGAAGAGGAAGACGAGATTGACGAACGAGCTGTGAAATGATGGTATGGGGTGAGGAATACTATTGGCTGGAGTTTTTCGAGCCCTGCCCGTTCCGCAGATGATTGACGTGTTTAATTTCCATTTCAGTGCTTCCAACTTAGTGGCTATAAGTGGGTTAGGAATAGGATTTCAAGTGATTTTGCAAAAATGGCCAACAAAGCTAATTCCATACCCTACCTTTAATTAGGACATTAATAACAAAAATCAATTGTTTTTTCAAACTCAGACCCCACAGTTTTCTAGATATAGGCCTCTACCAAACGGTTGAGATGTCTGTTAACAGTAAACGCCAGATATCTTTATGCATACAAAAAACATCAAAAAAAAGGTTATTTCGTCCATGTCTTTATTATTCATTCTTTTGTCATTAACTACATGGGCATAGGCAACTTTACGAATGTTTTGGAGGTCGTGCAACAGATTTGGTAAATCTTGATACATGTCATACAATGACATCTCAACCGTTTGGTAGAGCTTGATCAAGGCGTAAAAGGACATCTCAACCATTTGGTTGCATAATTCTGTTCAATAACACCTCTGAAATGATAATGTGTCGAAAAAATATTCGTATTTTGGAAAATTTAGCTGAAAATCAGCCCTCATGTAACGATCGAATTTTCTCGGTCTCACTTCCTGTTTGAAGGAGTACTTGCAAAGCATACAGCTCAAAGACGCAGTGCCTTCTAGAGGATTTTTTTAGCATAGCTCAACTAAACCAAGTGGTAGAGAAGGCTCATTCAGGTTGAGTTAAGCTGAATGCATTATACACAGAGATATTGTGACTCAAAGTGTGGTCTACCAAACAGTTGAGCAGAACCTTAACGGCAAAACTAGAAAAAGACTGCCTCCGACCGACTTAAAACCGCTAAGATTGGCACCTTACACTAAACGATTTAGATGACAGGAGCGCGCTGCGATTCTAGTACCTACATTCTACAACCCAAGATTTCCGCCCGATTTTGGAAATGTAGTCGCCGACTGTTAAAACAGGCCAAAATCGTGCAATGTAAGCCAGCCTTTAGCGATAGTTTATAAATATCGTTGGAAAGCTTGGCCGTTCATGTGAGCGCAATAATTACATTTAGTAGATTTTAGCAAAGCGACTGGTTTCGCTTTGCAGGGTCACATATCTGTTCAAATTAAGTTTTAGATGGAAAAGTTGTGCTTTGTTTTCATAATCTGTGTTCAGTGAACACATACAATCTCCAGTTTGTTAGCTAAGAGAAATTTCGTGAATGTGATGCTGACTGACTGCCCTACCATCGCCTGCTGTGGTTCCCTACCCTAATCTTTGGCCCACGCATCCCAGAGACCCATCACTTTCCGAAATAACTAATGGATTACTAATGGACAATTTATTCCCTACACTGGACTATTTGAACTTTCATTGTCATTGTAACTTTCAAACTACAAATGACTGTACTGTAACTGACCCAAGGCATGGGTTGGGCCCTTGAGTCGTGGATCTGTCTGAGGTTTCTTCCTATATGTATCTCCAATTCTAGGGAGTTTTTCCTTGCCCCTGTTACTCATGGGCTCTCTTTGAATGTCTAACACTCTGTAAAGTGCCATGAGACATGTGTGATGTATTGGCGCTCTATAAGCGACATTAAATTGAAATTGAAATTGATGATTGAAGTCTACAAACTCTCAGTACATCGTGGACGAAGATAGTTCAGCGGTTAGCAACATGGACTGCGATGTGGGAGATCGATGTTCGACTACTGTGAGAAGCATTTTGGCTTGGTGCTCCAGGTTGTGCATTGTAGCTACTGTACTGTAGGATGGACGCAACATTATCTTCTGAGATAGAGAGAAAACGCAAATAATGAACAGTAATAAAGCCAATTTATGTAGTCCTATTTGTGTAATTGCACGCCACTGTCTAAGCATTTGGTGAACAGAGTTACCTTTCTCCATTTCAATACAGGCTGCTGTTTCCAAGATACTGCTGCCTGACGATAAGGGCTGTATGGCTAATATGGAAAGCCGTCTAGCCGCGAGGACAGCGGAGCTTACAGCGAAAAGAGCTCGAGTTGCTCAACTGCTTGCTGAAATTGCACAATTGAAAGCTGACCTGTCAGCCAGCAGAGCGGACAGACAAACTCAGACAAGAGATGCAGGGGCTGAGAGAGACCAGTCAGAAGGAAGTGCTCATATAAGAGATGACAGTTGGGATAGGAGAACTGCATTCGGCTCTACTTATGGTTCACTCTACAGCCGCGAGACCAATCCCCAGACGCGCCTCAACACCTGCACCAGAATTTGATTCTTCAATGTTGTCAGACTGTCAGATGCCACACTCACGCATGTCATTAGCAATACCTGTGTCAAATTTCAGGTCAGCCGGATGAGTGGTTTGAGAGTTATGCGTGGAACACACAGACAGACAGACAGAGTGAGACACAGACAGAAGTTCCTTGCATTAACAGATAGATAGATAGATAGATAGATCATCGCGAGGCTGGAGACTTTCTGTAAGAAAGTGCGTGCCAAAAGTCACAAAACTTGCATGCGTATTTTTCTGCTCAGTCGCGCTAGGGGAAAGCGAGACAGCTGTCATTCCACCCAAAATAAGTCCATTCCGATGACTTCGAAGCTGATTAGTTAAAGCAAATTAACATTAAAAAAAAAAACTTGCATAATCCACCTTTAATTCACTTTTGGATTGTTTGATTATAAGCTAGTACTACATGCCTATGCCATTCCTAACCCTGCTCTCAAGTGCCACCTGGTGGTTGTTTGGGTCATAGGGGCAGCCGTGGTGTACTGGTTAGCGCATCGGGCTTGTAACCGGAGGGTTGCCGGTTCGATCCCCGACCAGTCCACCACGGCTGAAGTGCCCTTGAGCAAGGCACCTAACCCCTCACTGCTCCCCGAGCGCCGCTGGTTGGGCAGGCAGCTCACTGCTCTGGGTTGTGTGATTCACCTCACTGTGTGTTCACTGTGTGCTGTGTGTTCACTAATTCGGTTAAATTGGGTTAAATGCAGAGAACTGAATTTCCCTCACGGGATCAAAAAAGTATATATTCTATTCTATTCTATTCTATTCATTGCATCTTCACTGGGGAAAAATAAATAAAACGCGTGATTCACACATGATGTCCAATCCAATCCAATCGACTTTATTATATAGCACATTTTAAACAAACACAAGGTTTCCAAAGTGCTGTACACCACAAAATGAGGACAACAGTAGGATAAAAGAGATAAAACTAATTCTAAAAAAGTAAAAGAAATCAAATAAAAAGAAGTAGGATAAAATAAGAGTAGGATAAAAGTAATCAATTAGCATAAAGTAATAAAATAGAATAAAATCAAATAAGATAAAACAACAAAACAAATAAGATGAAAATAAGTCAAATCAAATTAGAATGAATAAATAAATAAATACATAAAGTGCACTGCCCATAACACATTTACCTCACATCAACCATACTACCTGGTATCAAAAGCCAGTGAAAAAAGATGAGTTATAAGCAAAGATTTAAAATGAGACAGTGAAGAGGCTTGTCTGATGTAGAGTGGCAATACATTCCACAGCTTTGGGGCTGCAACAGCAAAAGCTCGTTCTCCTCTGGATTTTAGCCTAGCTCTAGGCACTGTCAGGAGCAGCTGGTCAGCTGACCTGAGAGAGCGGCTGGGAATGTAGGGGTGTAACAGCTCGGAGAGGTATGGTGGGGCCAGGCCCTTCAAGGCTTTAAAAGCAAACAACAAAATTTTAAAATTAATCCTAAAATGAACAGGCAGCCAATGGAGTGAGGCTAAAATAGGTGAAATGTGGTCATACTTTCTAGTGTTAGTTAAAAGACGAGCAGCAGCGTTTTGGACTAGTTGCAGACGGGCAATGGAGGACCCACTAACCCCCATATAAAGTGCATTGCAGTAATCCAGCCGGGTGGTCACAAAGGCGTGGATTACTGTTTCAAAGTGCCGTCTCTGGAGGACTGGTTTGATTTTTGCCAGCTGCCTTAAGCCTACCTTACATTGCCAGACTTTGCAAAGATTTGGAAAAGATTTTTGAAAAACTACAGTCTCAGACCCTCTCACATCTAGAGACAATTCATTGAGTTTTTAGTCACAGGCCAGTCTCAGATTAGGATTTTGCAAAGACTGTGGGTCACTATTTACAAGACTGCTGCTAGATTCCTTCAAATTATTTCCATCGTGCAATAGGCTACACGTCATCATTCACAGGAAATCACATGATAGCCTACTCATATCAAAGTATTTTTTTCGCGTTTCTGCAGCATTGTTTGATGTGTGACATCACTAACAGATATAGAGTTGTTCTGTCATGTAGAACAGCCGACTAATAAATTATAAGACATGAAATAACAAATAATCATAAAGGCTACAGCTGTCGCCTATTTTGCCCCTTCCTGTTTCATGTTCGCGCAAGGTTACTATTGGTTTTTAAGGCGAGACACCCCAGGTGAATAGGGGAAAATGTTAAACTTAAAGATATCTTCATGAAACTTTACCAGTTGAATACTCACATAAATAGGAGAATAAAATGTATTGCAAGTTTTCTTTAATTTAATGTTTAAATATGCTAATTAGGCTATATCTCATTAAATATGCGCTAATTTGCATATATTTTGATGCGAAGGATCTGACCATTGGAAAAAGCCAGGTTGAAAATTATTTTTTTGTTGTGTTAATATATCAAATAAAAAAACATTTACAGAGGGGATTATGAATATCTTCTTTTGTTTTCCAGTAAATCAGAAAATACTGGCAATTGGCTTAAAAAGTGTATTTTCGCCCTATTTTTAGGCATAAAAAGTCATGTAAATCATGCCAAGAATGCTATATCAACAAATCCCTCTGTAAATATCTTCCAAATATAGTTAAGAATAAGACTGGAAAGTTTGGTGTATGTAGGTGCTGCAGAAGTGGAGATCCTTTGCATGGCGTGTGGGGGAAAACTCGTTTTGAGAAAACAGCCTTGAAACACAGCCAATGAAATGCGTTCTCAGCTTAGACTCGTCTTTGAACTTTCGCGATTGGTTGCTAATACAAAGGAAATGCCCATATTTGGATAGCATAGCGTCTTGTAGGAGAAGCAGGGCTTTCCAACGGTATCAAACACGATATGATTTGGATCACGATCACGGTAGTACATGACACTTTAGAATGGAAACTTTTGGTAAAATTAGGAGAAATATACAGGCGCGAGTAGACAAAAGTTCGTGAAATAAACACTTAAATGTGCAAATCGGACTTTGTTGTTGTAGTAGGGTGGTAGAATACATGCTAAAGTAGCAAACTAGCTCAAAATCTCGAAATTGACCGGAGGTCACAAAAACAGTATTTTCACCTGCCGTGTCTCGCCTTAATGTTCACGTCACTATTTGCATGAGCCACGACTGAAAAGACCTCCGATAATATCAAACATGTTTGATATTGTCGTAACGGCAAAACTAGAAAAAGACTGCCTCCGACGGACTTAAAACAGCTAAGATTGGCACCTTACACTAAACGATTTAGATGACGGGAGCGCGCTGCGATTTCAGTACAACTCCCAAGATTTCCGCCCGATTGTGGAAATTTAGTCGCCGACTGTTAAAACAGACCAAAATCGTGCAATGTAAGCCAGCCTTTAATTGAAAAAAGCTAGACTTCACCACAGCTTTAATCTGTGTCAGTATTCTGCCCTGGGACTCTGTTTATTTGTAGCCCTCTGCTGGTCTGCCTGTATCACTGCTTGTTTTTGTTTTTGTCCACCATGTGCTCTAGCCACGCCCCTGCCTCCTGCCTTTGTTCTGTTTCCCGCCACTTTTTGGCTCTCACCTGTTTCTCATTTGTTTGTATTACCTGCCCTACTTATACCCTGCTCTACTGGTGCCTCATTGTCAGATTGTCTTCCTCCAGTGGTGTGTGTACCTGTGCCTTTGTGGACTGAAACTGCAAGTTTGTAAGTTTGGACTTTGAATCTGATTTTTGAATCTGCCTGTTTTTGGATCTGCTAGTTTTTTTAATCTGCCTGTTTTTGGATCTGCCAGTTTTTTGAATCTGCCTGTTTTTGGATCTGCCCGTTTTTGGAAACCGCCTGTTTTAGAATCTGCCTGTGTTGGAATTAGCCCTTTTTGGAATTGCCTGTTTTTGACTGACTGCCTTATTTGCCTGTGGCTCGGCCACAAACTGTTCCTCCTGCCTACAATAAAGTAGTGAACTGTATCTGCGCTTGGGTCCAGTCTCTGAATCTGACAGTACAATCTGACCAGCTATGAACCCAGCAGATCCAGCCCAGCTCAAATCAGTCCTGGACAAGCATGGGGCTATGTTGGGAAAACATCAGACCCAACTGGAGTCCATTTCCAGACATGTGGATTCCATAGGAACAACGGTCACGGGGGTAGCGGCTCAGACACAACAGATCCAGCTCACCTTGTCTCAAGGACCCCAACCCGCTGCTCCGCCAGCTAGAGAACCACGCCTGCCGCCTCCAGAGACTTACTCCGGGGATCCTGGATCCTGCCAGTCCTTTTTGACCCAATGTGGACTGGTTTTCGCCCTTCAACCTTCCTCTTTCCCAACAGATCGTGCCAAGGTAGCGTACATAATCACCCTACTGTCTGGTAGGGCCCGTGACTGGGGAACGGCCATTTGGAGTAACAACGCGGCCATTCAGGGTGATTTATCCCTGTTTTCGACTGAAATGAAGAAAGTTTTTGACCTTTCCAAGCAAGGCAGGGAGGCAGCTCGAGAGGTTTTACAGCTCCGTCAGAGGTCCCAGTCAGTTTCGGACTATTCTATTCAGTTCCGTACCCTGGCTTCAACTTCTGGATGGAACCAAGAGGCCTTTTATGATGTCTTCCTTAATGGCCTATCTGAAGAGATCAAAGACCATCTGATTCCCCACGAGTTACCCCAAACATTTGATGGTCTGGTGGACATGGCAATCCGTGTGGATGTTCGACTGGGTCAACGTCGCCAGATGAGGGCTCCACTCACCTTTCCTCGTCAAGAGTCCCAGGCCTCGCTGCTGACTCCAGGTGCCAATCCAGATCCTCCAGACACATCTGAGCCAATGCAAGTTGACCGCACTCGTTTGACCCCAGCAGAGAGACGGCGCCGGTTGCTGGCCAAGGCATGTCTCTACTGTGGTCAGGTGGGTCATTTTGTTGATGCGTGTCCAGTAAAAGACAATGCTCGTCAGAAGTGAGGGGAGTTCTGGCGAGCAGTATTCCTATGAAGACCTCCCTACCACCTCATCAAACTCTCCTGCCTGCGACTATATTCTGGAGGGGCCATCGACACACCTCAGCAGCCCTCATCGACTCTGGTGCTGAGGAAAGATTTATTGACAACCGTTTGGCAGTCCAGTGGGGAATCCCTGTCTCAGAGCTCCGGGTACCACTGGCTGTTTCAGCCCTCGACGGCAGCCGCTTCGCCAGAGTCACGCATCGCACCGAGCTGGTGAGTTTAATGCTTTCAGGCAATCACTATGAGGAAATTGTGTTTTATCTCATTGACTCTCCTCAGAACTCCATAGTTCTCGGCCATCGGTGGCTGGTTAAACATAACCCTCATGTCGGTTGGGCCAAGAATGTAATTTTGGGCTGGAGCCCTTTCTGTTTGTCTCACTGTCTGAAGTCTGCTCTTAGTCCTTCGTCTGTTGTTCCTGAGGGACTTGAGGATTTTCCTGACCTGTCCAGTGTTCCAGAGGAGTATCTTGATCTGAGGCCGGTGTTCAGCAAGTCAAGGGCCACCTCTCTGCCACCTCATCGACCCTATGACTGTGCCATCGACCTACTCCCTGGAGCATGTCCTCCTCGGGGCCGGATATACTCCTTGTCGCCCCCTGAACGCCAAGCTATGGAGAACTACATCAATGACTCCTTGACTTCAGGTATCATCCGCCCTTCCTCTTCCCCTGCAGGTGCTGGCTTCTTTTTTGTTGGAAAGGAGGATGGCTCTTTGAGACCCTGCATTGATTATCGGGGCTTGAATGACATAACGGTCAAGAACAAATATCCTCTTCCTCTCATGTCTGATGCCTTTGAGTTGTTGCAGGGAGCCACTGTCTTCACAAAACTGGACCTGCGTAACGCGTATCATTTGGTACGCATTAGGAAGGGGGATGAATGGAAGACAGCCTTCAATACTCCCACGGGGCATTATGAGTACCTGGTCATGCCATTTGGATTGACTAATGCTCCAGCTGTTTTCCAGGCTCTCGTTAATGATGTCTTATGAGATATGGTTAACAAGTTTTTGTTTGTTTATTTGGATGACATCCTGATTTTTTCCAGATCTCTCCCAGAACATGTCAATCATGTCCGGTCAGTGCTTCAGCGATTGTTGGAGAACCAACTTTTTGTTAAAGCGGAAAAATGTGTTTTCCACCAGCACACTACGTCCTTCCTGGGGTTCATCATCACCAAGGGTGGATTGGAGATGGATTCGGGGAAGGTTAAGGCGGTGGTGGAATGGCCCACTCCACAATCTCGCAAAGACCTCCAGAAGTTCTTAGGCTTTGCCAATTTTTATAGGAGGTTTATTCGCAACTACAGTTCCATAGCAGCTCCCCTGACTGCTCTGACGTCTTCCTCTACTAGGTTCCTCTGGAATGGGGATGCAGAGAGGGCCTTTCAGGAACTGAAGTCGCGATTCACCACAGCTCCTATTTTGACCACGCCTGAACCTTCCCGTCAGTTCATCGTTGAAGTGGATGCCTCTGATGTTGGAGTTGGGGCTGTTCTGTCTCAGAGGTCTTCTTCGGATAACAAGGTACACCCCTGTGCCTTTTACTCACACAGACTGTCTCCTTCTGAGCGCAATTATGACGTGGGAGATCGGGAACTCCTTGCTGTCAAGATGGCTCTACAGGAGTGGCGTCACTGGCTGGAGGGTGCCGAGAAGCCCTTTCTCATCTGGACAGACCACAGGAACCTGGAGTACATGAAGACGGCTAAGCGTCTTAATGCCCGTCAGGCTAGGTGGTCCCTGTTTTTCAGTCGTTTTGACTTTACCCTGTCTTTCCGTCCAGGCTCCAAGAACATCAAGCCAGACGCCCTCTCCCGGCAGTTCAGTGATCCTGGGGTGTCTCTTGCTGCGGAGACTATTCTGCCCACTAGGTGTTTGGTGGGGGCTGTCTCCTGGGGAATTGAGAAGAGGGTCCAGAGGGCACTGCAGAAGGAGCCTGGTCCAGATAACTGCCCTGCTAACTGTCTGTTTGTTCCCAGATCTGTTCGTTCCCAGGTCTTGCAGTGGGGTCACTCGTCTGGTTTGGCATGTCATGCTGGTGTCAGGAGGACTATGGCCTGTCTCCGGCAGCGCTTCTGGTGGCCCAAAATGGTGGATGATGTCCGTTCGTTCGTTGGGGCCTGTTCAACCTGTGCACGTAACAAGACCTCCAATCGACCCTCTGCAGGTCTCCTGCAGCCGCTCCATATCCCCAACCGACCATGGTCACACATTGCCCTGGATTTTGTGACTGGACTTCCCTCCTCTGATGGTAACACCGCTGTCCTCACTATAGTTGACAGGTTTTCCAAGTCTGTGCATTTTGTGCCACTGTCTAAACTTCCCTCTGCCAAAGAGACTGCTGTTCTGGTGGTCAATCATGTGTTTAGGATACATGGACTGCCGTGTGATGTCGTGTCTGATCGCGGCCCTCAGTTTGTTTCGACCTTTTGGAGGGAGTTCTGTAAGAACATTGGGGCCACCGCTAGTCTCTCCTCTGGATTCCACCCACAAACCAATGGCCAGACGGAGCGTGCCAACCAGGACTTGGAGCGGGTCCTGAGGTGTCTGACTTACTGGAGTCGGCACCTAGCGTGGGCTGAGTATGCCCACAACTCCTTGCCTGTTGCCGCCACTGGTTTGTCTCCTTTTCAATGTTCCCTGGGTTACCAACCTCCTCTGTTCTCTTCCCAGGCAGCAGAAGCTTCTGTCCCTTCTGTCCAGGCCTTCATCCGGCGTTGCAAGTCCACCTGGAGGCGAGCTCGTGCTGCCCTGCTGCACTCAGGGTCCCAGATGAAGCGGTTGGCTGATCAACGGAGAGTCAAGGCACCCCGTTACCGGAAAGGGCAGAGAGTGTGGCTCTCAACCAAAGATCTGCCTCTGAAGGTGGACTCCCGGAAGCTGGCTCCTCGATTCATTGGCCCTTACCTGATCGAGCGGGTCCTCGGTTCTTCGGCGGTCCGGCTTCAGCTACCCCTGTCCCTCCGACGGGTGCATCCGACTTTCCACGTCTCGCGGATCAAGCCGGTCCGTCGCAGCCCTCTCTCTCCACCTGTGGCTGCCCCCCCTCCCCCCCGTGTCATCGATGGGGCTCCTGCTTTCACTGTCCGGAGGCTGTTGGACGTCCGGCGCCGGGGGCGAGGTCTCCAGTTCCTTGTTGACTGGGAGGGATACGGTCCGGAGGAACGCTCCTGGGTGCCTACTCGTCAGCTGCTGGATAAGACTCTTGTTCAGGACTTCCGTCGTCGGCACCCCGACCATCCCGCTCTGACGCCAAGAGGCGTACGTTGAAGGGGGGGTACTGTCAGTATTCTGCCCTGGGACTCTGTTTATTTGTAGCCCTCTGCTGGTCTGCCTGTATCACTGCTTGTTTTTGTTTTTGTCCACCATGTGCTCTAGCCACGCCCCTGCCTCCTGCCTTTGTTCTGTTTCCCGCCACTTTTTGGCTCTCACCTGTTTCTCATTTGTTTGTATTACCTGCCCTACTTATACCCTGCTCTACTGGTGCCTCATTGTCAGATTGTCTTCCTCCAGTGGTGTGTGTACCTGTGCCTTTGTGGACTGAAACTGCAAGTTTGTAAGTTTGGACTTTGAATCTGATTTTTGAATCTGCCTGTTTTTGGATCTGCCAGTTTTTTTAATCTGCCTGTTTTTGGATCTGCCAGTTTTTTGAATCTGCCTGTTTTTGGATCTGCCCGTTTTTGGAAACCGCCTGTTTTAGAATCTGCCTGTGTTGGAATTAGCCCTTTTTGGAATTGCCTGTTTTTGACTGACTGCCTTATTTGCCTGTGGCTCGGCCACAAACTGTTCCCCCTGCCTACAATAAAGTAGTGAACTGTATCTGCGCTTGGGTCCAGTCTCTGAATCTGACAATCTGAGTGTCAAATTTAAGGTCAGCATCCACCTTTACCCCCAGATTATTAATAATTGGCCTGCAAATACTGTGCTAAGTGATCCAGGTCAACTGGGGGGGTCACAGAAGTGCTACTAAAAACCATAACTTCTGTCTTTTTTTTTTTCATTAAAATTCAAAAAGTTAAGAGACATCCAGGCCTTGATATTGTGTAAACACTCAAGCAATGGCTTAACACAGTAGGAGTCTGACTTTTTAAGAGGGACATAGATCTGGCTGTCATCTGCATAGCAATGAAAAGAGATGCCATGTTTCCTGAGAATTGAGCCAAGTGGGAGTAGATAGATGGAAAATAAAAGGGGGCCAAGCACAGAGCCCTGTGGCACCCCATGTGACAGGGGAGCGGTGGAGGACACAGAGTCGGCAAGGCTAACACAGAAGGTTCGCTGAGACAAATAGGACCTGAACCAATCTAGTGCTGTGCCACTAATGCCCACCCACTGCTCCAAACGAGCAATCAGGATGTCATGATCCACTGTATCAAAAGCAGCAGTCAAATCTAAAAGTACAAGGACAACACAGTGACCAGAGTCAGTAGCTAAAAAGATATCATTAAAAACTCTTAAAAGTGCTGATTCAGTGCTGTGTAATGTTTTAAAACTGGATTGGAAAATCTCAATAATATTTTGTTCATTTATAAGATCGCGTGAGAATCACACGCGAAATCAGCCAAATGAAAGTAGTGGCCACTGTATGTAGGTAGGTAGGTAGTAGTGATGCAGGGTTCAGCCCCATTACCCGCGGATATCCCGTGGGTCGGGCAGATTTGGGTAGGCCTAGTAGTTTTTTCTAATATTGCGGGTGGGTCGGGTCAAAAAAGTAAAAATGCACATTTCTCACTTGGGAACTTAAGACATGCAGCGCCCTCCACAATTATTGGCACCCCTGGTTAAGATGTGTTCTTTAGCTTCTGATAAATTCATTTTTTTTTCCAAGTAATATAGGACCACAATGAAAAAAAGCGTAAAATCCAACCTTTAATACAAGTGCATTTATTTAGAAGGAAAAAAATCCCACATTTTTAAGAAATAATTATTTTACATCAAATCATGTGTGCCACAATTATTGGCACCCCTGATGTAAATGCTTTGTACAACCCCCTTTTGCTAATAAAACAGCACCTAATCTTGTCTTATAATGTTTCACAAGATTAGAGAAAACAGAAAGAGGGATCTTTGACCATTCCTCTTTGCACAAAATCTCCAAATCATCCAACGACCTGGGTTCTCTCCTCTTCAGCTCACCCCACAGGTTTTCAATGGGGTTGAGGTCTGGGAACTGAGATGGCCATGGTAGGAGCTTGATACGGTGTCTGGTGAACCATTTCTGTGTAGACTTGGCCATATGTTTAGGGTCATTATCTTGCTGAAAGACCCAGTGACGATCCATCTTCAGCTTTCGGGCAGAGGCCACCAGATTTTGATTTAAAATGTCCTGGTATTTCAAAGCATTCATGATGCCATGCACCCTAACAAGGTTCCCAGGCCCTTTGGAAGAGAAACAGGCCCACAGCATCACCGATCCTCCCCCATACTTCACAGTGGGCATGAGGTGCTGTTCTGCATACTCATATTTTTGTTACGCCAGACCCACTTAGAGTGTTTGTTTCCAAAAAGCTCTAACTTTGTCTCATCTGACCAAAGCACACGGTCCCAGTTGAAGGCCCAGTACCGCTCCAGACGTTTGTGCTTATGATTTTGAGTGAGAAAGGTCTTTTTCCCTGCATGCCTCCCAAACAACTTGTTGGCATGTAGATAGTGCCTGATGGTTGTTTTGGAGACTTTGTGACCCCAAGATGCAACCATTTGATGCAATTCTGTAACAGTGAGTTTTGGAAAAAAAATTATTTCTCTTACCATCCTCCTCACTGTGCATGGTGGCAAAATAAACTTGCGTCCTCTTCCAGGCTTGTTTACCACTGTTCCAGTTGTTTTAAACTTCTTAAAGGGATAATCCGGAGTGAAATGCACTTTAGATCAATTTTTCGGACTATTGGGAGTACATACGTTGAGTTGACACCAAAATCATGTAATTCGGATGTATTTTGAGAAAGTTCGAGCTCACCGTTTTTAGCCAAAACTCGTTAGCCTGGAGGTGACTCGGGCATGTCATTTCGCCGCTACAAAACGCTATTTTTATACCTCTTCTACTGTTCCAAACAACACTACACTTACGTGGTAGTGAGTAGAGGGTCCCTAAAGCCAAACCGAAGTATCCCCATGTCTTTATGTGGTCGGATAGAGAGTCCAGAATGAATTTAATCGAGTCAGTACCTTTCCGGAAATGTCGCTGTTGCAGCTGCCAACGCTATAACAACACTTTATTAACATTTCCGGAAAGGTACGGACTCGATTAAATTCATTCTGGACTCTCTATCCGACGTTGTTTCACGTGTGTTCCTTTTACAACATAATTACATTACATTATTTTTTCATATGCATGAGGCCAATATAGGCCTAGTATCACAATGAATATGAAGATCACGCTAAATGTTAGCTTGCAAAACCATAAATATGCAGGTTACAAACATACCTCTGCGTTGATATCCCTGAGCTGTCAAACAGGCTAACCATCTCCGGCGTATCGCTAATTAAGCTGCTCATAAGGGTAGCCAATGTTAGCGCATTGGCTACTATAGTTGCTCTTTTTTTTTAAATGCCTGTGCTGGGTATCAAAACACTTCAACATCAGCACATGTAACATGTTTAAAACTATTCCGTGTTATGAGGGAAGACATATTTCTTGAAGCATTTGGGAACACACTGAACGAACTTGAAAGTCCCTCAACGTTACTTAGAAATGCGTTTGACCTGGCAGTTCTATGGCAAGCCATTTTAACTTAGCCTACCTTATAGCAAGCACCTAGGCCTATATTGGATGAACATGAAAGCAGAGCTTACCATTGTGTGTGCACCCATGGCAAGCTGTTTTAACATTTAAATATATTAGGCATAGAAGCAATGAGAAATTGATAGTAAATTGAGTATAACAGTTCAATTTCATATTTTGTGTGTGTTAAAATTTTTATTATTGGGGTTACGGGGTAACCATATCTTGTTGGAGTGAACATATAAGGAGCTAAATATAGCCTAAGATAAGATGCAGATACACAGCTAATGCTGGAAACAAATGAGGTACTTGAACAGCCTTCCGTGCATATAGTCTATTCATGCTACACCATTTCATTGTAAAAAAAAAAAAGTACCGGTTCAGGCACCGTTTTGGCACCGGTATCGGATAAAACCCAAACGATACCCAACCCTACTCAACATTCATACCAACACTTTCATGAATGTGGAAGACAAAACGACGAAAACTTGTCAAAATAAAAGTCCAACAATCTTGTAATCCATATACAGGGTATTATGAATCCTCTCCAGCGTTTGTTAACATCTCATGAATATTTGATGAAGTCTACTTGAAATGTCACTTTACTATACGAGTTGTGAAGTATTCATACTGGGAAGTGAACTACTGACCATCTGTGGACTTCTGTATGGTTGGACATTACTGTTTTATATATCTATACAGTCATTGGTATAGACAATTATGCATTCTTCAGAGGTTACTATCATAAAATAAACAAACAGACAAACAAAAAACTAAATTCTCCTGGACACTGGACTTCCCCATGATCAGGTTGGCTAAAACAAAAAAGACAGCAATGCTGCTTTGCGATTGTTGGACTTTTATTTTGACAAGTTTTTAACATTTTGTCTTCCACATTCATGAAAGGCTTGGTATGAATGTTGAGTCATGTTTCATGAAACAGTCATGCATACTTCATGTGCAGTTCATGACAGCTGTAATGAATGTGTTATGAACGATCCCGTCAAGTAAAGTGTTACCGAAATATACAAGCATAAAACGAGCGAAAACAAAAAGCGAAAGCGAAACCGGCGATGAACTCGCCAATCCTGCATAGTTTTCCTTTAAAGGTAATTAACATGACCACTTTCACACATGCAGAGCTCCACATGACCACTTTCACACACGCAGAGCTCTCTTGCACTCAAAAGCGCTCTCTCATGCACAACTGTCTGAATATGGCACATCTCTTTCTTCGAAGGTATAAATAAACATAGCCTACTGAATAAACATAGCTAAATTCAGCATCCAATTGCGCCATGCATGACTGACTAAAAAAAGTCAATCGCGCATACGCTATTTTATGGACATGTAGCCTAATGATCTGGGTTATGGAAGGTTGTGCACAATGCGAGAACACCTTGCTTCTGTCATATAATCTGCTCATGCAAAATTTGTTTATGTTTATGCTTGGCAGTGTTTCACGCAAAAGTAGCCTATGAAGTTGCAAGCGGAAATGTTAATGGTAAATCGTTATGTCCATGAAGATGAGATTTAACACTGGCTATGTCTAGGCTGCAGATTCCAATTATGAATGGTGTGGAAGAGTGCAGATTGTCAAAATGACGATCATTTTAACCACTGCTGTCCTCACATGGGAGAATTAGACTAACTAGAAATGCAATTCCAAGGAATTACCAGTGCATGAAAATGCAAAAAAATATATAGATAGATAATGTAGATATGGTTACTAAGGTGTAGCTAGGGTAAACATGGTGGTTGCATAGTTTAAAGTTGATAGTGTTAAGGTAGACATTTTAAAGCTTAAACATTCCTGTTCTAACTTAACTATTGATTTCTAACAGGTATTCTAAAATGTTAACTATGCTAACAATGATAACCAGGTTGATTGGTTTACTTGGCTAATGATTTCTAGCAGTATTGCTAAAATGCTAACAATGCTAACCACGTTGATTAGCTAACTTAGCCAATCATTTTTAACAGTTATGCTAACTATGCTAACAATGCTAACTATGTTAACAATGCTAACTAGGTTGATTAGCTAATGATTTCTAGCAGTAATGCTAAAATGCTAACAATGCTAACCACGTTGATTAGCTAACTTAGCTAATCATTTTTAACAGTTATGCTAAATATGCTAACAATGCTAACTATGTTAACAATGCTAACTAGGTTGATTAGCTAACTTAGCTAATCATTTCTAGCAGCTATGCTAAAAATGCTAACTATGCTAACTAGCTAACTTGCTACTGAGGACTTCTATTTTGAAACATTTGTTGATAGGGTATCCATGGCTGCCACTATCAGGAATAAAGAAGTTACTGTAGTAAAATCATGTTGGTTGCTATGGAAACGGTCATAAACACTTAATTTTAATGGTTGCTATGTTGGTTGCTAGGTACATGGAGGTTTCATGTAGTTGACTGGAGGCATAGTGGATGATAACTGACAGTTGGAATGGTTGAACAGTTAAATAGTTGAGTAGTTTCAATGGTTAAATGATTTAATAGTGTATTATTGCAGTGAGGACCTTTATTTTGAAACAGTTGTGGACAGAGGAAGTAGTGAAACAGGATCTGTAGTCTTAATGATTTGATTGCTATTCTCATTTCACTGTTTTATTTCTCATTAGGTTAGTGCTTAAAATGATTGTTTTACTGATAATATTACTATTCTCCCTAGTTTGTAATTGTTCACTGTTAATTTAATTTGTATTGTTATTTATTTGTATGTCGCTTTGGACAAAGGCGTCTGCTAAATAACCATAGCCATAGCCATAGCCATAGCCATAGCCATAGCCATAGCCATAATGAGATTGTATGCTTAAAGCCTGAGAGAGACAGAGCTGCTGCAGGTGGGGCTGGCCACCTGGCATAACATTCTAATTGCCCTATTATGATGTCATAATCCAATGTTAAGTCTATGGGGAAATTTTAATAGTTTTTATTTAATAGTTCAAAAAGTATAAAAGTTACAAAGTTGAAAATTACATAGCTGAAGTCACCTAAGTAAGACCTACGCAGCTCAGTTTGAATGACGTTTCTACGTCGAACGGTTGAAGCTGAATTGAACGCACAAAAAGTGTCTGAAGAAGAATAATATCGATAAGAAGATGTCGGATAACAGTAGAGTGCACTCTAAAAACCGGATAACAGTATGCACTCTAATAAGAAGAAGAAGCCTAGGAAGAACAGTACAGTGCATTTTCATGCACTGTAATTAGGCTACAAGAGACGTTAGGTGCGTTTTTTTCTTTCCTCGGGTCGGGTCGGATTTAGGTCATGATTGAAGAATCGGGTTGGGGCGGGTTTTTTAAAAAGCCCACCTGCACAACACTATAGGCTTACTGTAGATGCATGCATAGATAGATAGATGGATAGATAGACTAGATAGCTAGATAGCTAAATATAGGTAGGTAGGTAGCAGGGCTCTGAACCGGTTCAAGGAACGAAAACCGAAAACGAACAGAATTTTACGAGGAATGGAAACGAAAACTTATCAAGACATGTGCACGCACACGGACACAGATACAGGCGCTCGCATACACCCCCCCCCCCCCCCCCCCCCCCCCCCTGATAGATAGATAGATAGATAGATAGATAGATAGATAGATAGCTGGCTAGATAGATAGATAGATACCAGAGTAGGGACAACACACTGTTCAATTTAAGTTCCAGATGAAAGATGCCACCATAGACACCCCTGAGACATGCTGGGATACGATGATGATCCCCCATCCTCTGGGAGTGCTACATTATGCCAGAGCAATGAAAGATGTGGATGTGTTATGCTGTGCTGTATTGTGCTGTGCTGTGCTGTGCTGTGCTGTGCTGTGCTGTGCTGTGTTGTGTTGTGTTGTGTTGGAAGATGACATTGCCCTGCCGTGGGGAAGCACTAACGTAAGACTGGAGAAATGGCAAAGAGGGGCGATGTCAACAGAGCGGTTCATTGTTAAAATAACTAATGATTGCAAGTGATGAAAAGAATACAACAAATATGACCGGAGCTGAAAGCACAGCCACATGTGTCACACACAGCGGGATGTTTCTCACCCCATGAAATGGAAGCCCTGTGCCTGCATCTCCTCTGCCAAAACCGCTCAGAGCGTGAGCATGCATAATTCACACCCGCCATTATAATCATCCCACCCCACCCCCCTCATGCAACTCTCAAATTGCATCATGCAATTCCCTGCCACGGAATCTGGCGCAAAACATTTCTCAAACACCCAGGCAAGGCACTCAACATGCAGCATAACACGCCTGCCGGACCATGCTTAGACGCATGGAAATTGAAGTGCAACCAAACACAAACACAGCGTAGTACAGTACAGCGGGCGCTTGCAAAAACACTCACACACAGATGTTTGCATGTATAGCACATAGTGTGTTGCCTCAGCCAGTTGTTCAATCCGAATAAACCTTTAGCTGTCCTTGCCTCGCTCACACACCATCTACCGCTGACATTCTCTCTGCACAATCACATGTGCAAGTTGCTGTCATGGAATCTCTACTCTCTACAAATGCAAATACACACCACATGTTCACAATGTCTTTATCTACCTCTCTCAACAAGACACACAAAGACAGAAACACACAGAGAGAAAGAGAGAGAGAGAGAAGAGAATCATACACACAGGCAATCCAACATATCTGTCCTCCTTTCTCCATGGGGTGTGTGTGTTTGAGTTTGAGTGTGTGTGTCTGTGAGCAGCAGAGTTTCCCAGAGGGAGCGTGGCAGCAGCAGCAGGGGCGATGCGTCTTTATAAAGAGGAAGCCCATCCATCACACACAACTGTTGCTGAGCAGGAAAAGGCAATTACTTACTGCGGCAGCCGCCATAGCCACACTGACACAGGACTAATGTGTGTAAAACACACCTCGCCACGACGCTGCATCATGGCAACGCATACCAACGCAGTCTTTCATTTCCTTATTTGTTTTATTTGTTTACCTACCCCCTCACGGCGCGTAAGAAGGATTTACCAGCATCGTCTTACGGGTGACTGTGAAATAATGAACCAAGTTGTAAAATATACTGAATCGTCTGTATGCATGCACATAGATATGGACATGGTTATTCTTTAATATGGGTTATTAAGTCCTTAATAAGCAACTAAGAGGTCTTGGTTACAGGTTATGGATCATAATAGAAACTTTATAGGCTTCTAATACATTATTTTAATCTCACTAGTCTGTCAAAAAGGAAACAAACACACCCACTAGGATTTAATATTAATGACTAAAAACACACAGGTAAACAGCACGCAGCTCTAATATGGTGTCTTAATTTCTCACTATTGTCACTAGGTCACAAATTCAGACATATTCAGACAGAAACCTACTGTAATGCTAAAATGGAACTTAGGGCCAGATAATGTTTTAGCGCCCATTTCAGGTGAAACATGCATGTAAAAACATGGCGAGGTATGAACAAACAGGTCGCACAGAAGGGAAAACGCAGATTGCCTGTTGTGGGAGCTGAAAACGGCTGTTTGAGCTTTTCTCTGTCATGCATATGCATTCTTGGTAGGATCAGTTAAGAAGTGGGTGTATCACGCAAGCACAGGAGAGGAGAAGTGTTGATTAAAGCGCCGGTCATTTGACCGCTGACGCGTATTACTAGAAGCGCCGTGTAGGTTTGACCTAGAACGGCCGGGCTGCGGTCATTTGACCGCAGTGATTACAAAAAAAAATATCTTTTCACCCGATTCAATTCCAGGACCCTACGTTCACGACTTTTCCTAAATACGCGTGTTTTGTCACTCAGAATTTTTACATGATCAGAAGCACATCGGTACAAGCTAGTTTAGAGCTAATAGAATAGAATATATACTTTTTTGATCCCGTGAGAGAAATTTAGTTCTCTGCATTTAACCCAATTTAACCGAATTAGTGAACACACAGCACACAGTGAACACACAGTGAGGTGAATCACACAACCCAGAGCAGTGAGCTGCCTGCCCAACCAGCGGCGCTCGGGGAGCAGTGAGGGGTTAGGTGCCTTGCTCAAGGGCACTTCAGCCGTGGTGGACTGGTCGGGGATCGAACCGGCAACCCTCCGGTTACAAGCCCGATGCGCTAACCAGTACACCACGGCTGCCCCAGCTATTTTGCGCTCACTTATGTGACAACACTATGTTGTCTCGCGTTCGGCCATGTTTGTCCAGGCTGCTATTCTCTTTTCTCACAGCAGATGTCGCAAGGGTTTCCTGTCAGTCGGGCATGAGAATAATATTTTACCATAAAATAGTTTATATATGTGCAATATGTATTATATATGTGATTTATTTTAATAACTATTTTTCATTTACATGGCATAGTCTATGGAGGCGATTTACAGTGGTAAAATGCGAGTTTGTTTTGAAAACGTTGTTCTGCGACGTTGTTCTATTAGGCAGGCCCAGAGCCATATAAAGGCTTACGTGTGTAAAAAATATTTTCAGGTGAAATTCGTCAAAGCCTATTTATGTACGTAGAGCGCGTATGCCTACGTACATTCATAGTTGTATCTTATCTTCTATTTGTAGGCTATCTTTTAAAGCTCAGACTAATGTATAAGCATTTTCTTGCTGGACAAAGAAATCTATTTCCACTTGGTCATGGTACATTCATTCAGTGGCGCACTGTTAACTCTCTCGACCACTACGCAGGAGACCTGGGTTCGCTACTTGACATGAGCGAAAAAATATAGCTTATATATACTGAATTCGCTGACTGTTTTTCAACGTCGACGAACAATTATTTTTTGTTAATGGTTTTTTATAACAAACTATCTGAAATAAACGGATGAATCACAATACTGTTTACCATTAACGAAAAATAATTTCGCCAGCCAATAATTTTCTGAGCCAAATTGAGCCGCCATCTGACAAACTTTGACTAAGCCAGTTAGACTTTTTGCATCTAAAAATAATTATATCATAGAGACACGCGAAAAATAAACGAGCCTAGAAATTAGGCCTAGGCTACATGAGATTTTCCCACTGGACACACTGCTCGTTGCTACGATACACAGGACTCACAGTGAGTTGACATGGGGGAAAGAAGCAAACAACGTAGCCTAATCTTGATCTCGCCTTACATACTTTCCTAATTCCTACGTAGGGCTAGTCAGACTTTTGTTAAATCTTCAGGGCCCGGTTGCACAAACACCAAAACCAAAGATTGATGATATGAACCAAATATTCTGGAACAGACGGATTTACAACATTGAACACGATAGGGATACGTTTCCTTTCCAGAGATTGCTGTGCTGTTCACAACGCATGCAGTCTACATTGAAGTGAAACGTGCAGAACGTTGTCCAAAACAATACAATAACATTGTGTGTTGAGATCTAGACATGAAGTGGCAACTAAAGCCATTATCAGTCATGAAAACTTTGGCGGCTGCAGCCTCATTTAGGTTTTGGATGAGTCAGCTAGCCAGCCAACTACTTCATCAGCCAGCCGTTATTCTCAAAGCAAATGGCTTCGGGGTCTATAGCCTACATAACACACTATCCATTGCAAACTAGCCAAGCCTATTTGAAACCGATCATTCCCCCTCCCCCATACACTCGTCTAGGCTAGGCTACTACAGACATGGAGGTATTATAAGAACTGGAGAAAGTGAACAAGTCCCGCCCCCATTCATTTCAATGGGAATGCTAGGCTAGTGAAAAGTGTCAAAATTCAGCAGACATCGCAAACATATCATACACATTCACAAAACGGAGAATATCTTTCTGCTCAGCATAGCTCTCTATCTCCCTCCCTCCGATGTAGCTAGACCCTATAAGATGCTTCTCCCTAAATGAATAAAAATTGTTTTAGAAAGTAGCCACGGTAGCCTGTAAAATGCGGCCTGAAATCCTGGCTACTGTGTAATTGAAACCAGACTGTTCATTGTCGGCAGACTGTTCATTTTCGGCGGCGCAAACATTAAATGAATAGAAGTGCCACCCATTCACTTTTAGAGCATTTTAGTTGAAAGTCAAGTTTGCTTAAGGTTTGTTCAAGAACTCTTCCAGAGTTTTTACCTCAAACAACACAAATCAACACAAATAAATGAACAGATAACTCGAACGTGCTGTATGTCATAATGAAACAACCACAGACTATCAACAACACGGTCTGACACGAATGATACATGGCTTAGTGCAAACTGAATTTATGACCAAACGATTTGATTCGTGCACGAAGCGCCATCTAGCGATCATTTTGTGTAAGTAACAGCCTCCTAGTCTAAGGACTCAGCGGTCTTTTGACCGCCTCGCCGCACTTTAAGTAGTTCACACCAGCACGGCGCTTCTAGTAGGTCGTCAAAGCGGTCAAATGACCGGGGCGCGGCGCTTCTAGGTATAAGTGGGTCAGAACGGCGCGGCGCTTCTAGTGTTAAGTATTTCGTATGAAAACAGTGCACATCTATATTGCGTTGAAAAACTTCTGCCTTCTAAAAGCAGGTGTAATCCAAACTGGGGTTAAATGCTAGCCTGGGTGTTCCCATGCTGCCTTGCGCGTGATTTCATTCACGTTGCTAAGGCAGTCTGGAAACTACCGCCCTAATTTTTGCCTGGGATAGGGGACCAATCACAGAACAGGGGGAAAGCAAGACGATGATGAGCTATGCACAGACGCATTTAATAGACATCCGTGGTGGATCTGGGGCTGGTTTCCAATTCCTGAAGCCTTCTTAACGTTACGTAGTTCGTAACCTCTATCTTCAGCTCTAGCTTAAGTACCTCACCTATTTCCCGAAAGCTTCTTTGCTACGAATGTCTTTCGTACGTCGTTCATTGGTAAGAGTGGTCTGGAGCACTCTTAGATCTCTCTTAGCTGCACCTTAGCAATGTTTCGACTTGCGACGCTAGTCGCCGCCACTGTACCCTACAGCAATCTCCGTTACGCATGCAACTCATATAATACAAAATCACTGTTTTGGTTCGCCAATGATTTTATGTAAATAGGCTAATTTAGAAAATAGTTTCTTGAAATGTTTTCACACAAATATGAAACGTGCACGCATTTTTAAATAATTATGACCGCCGCTAGCATAGCTAGTGAAGCGGTCATATAGTTGTTGTCAAAGTTTTGTTTTTTTTTGTATTTTATTTATTCTTTTTTCCCGTCATTTTTCGTCAACGATTCCCGGGACACCGTAACACCGGAGCACATGAAACTTGGTGGGCATGTAGCCCCAGTAGACTTCTGTGGAAAATTTTCGTTTCGTCCCCCCTACATAACTACCTGAACCGTGGCTGGAGGATGACTAAATGTTTATGGTATATTGGTCTCAAGAGCTCGCATCAACTTAGCTTATAACCAGTCATTTGTGATTTGCACCCCCATGGTAAAAATTGAAAATGAGATGTTATGAACTGCACCAAATTTCATTTGTATGATTAACATGACACCCTCTGGGAGTATGCCAAGTTTTGTGGAATTTCATCCATGGGAGGCTATAAAAATGGATTTATGTGTACATTCAGGACTGTATACCCATCGGCCTGTATATGGTGGTATTAACCCTCTGGAGTCTAATCCAGGGGATCCTGGGGATTTGAAAAACTGTTCCAAACACACATCTCAATCTCTGCTAGTTTTTGTCCTAGAAACATATAAGTGACACAATTAGAAACCTTTAATCAACTAGTTTTCAAATACAGCGCCCTCCACAATTATTGGCACCCCTGGTTAAGATGCGTTAAAAGCCTTAAAATAAATACATTTTTTTATTGTAGAAGCATACTCTCACACTGAAAATTGTAGAAAAATGTAACCTTCAACTCAAGTGAATTTTAAGGTGGGAAAAAAAATCCCTGACTGAGAAATAATTATTCTTCATAAAATCGCCTGTTCCACAATTATTGGCACCCCTAACAATTCCTAGGAAATAAATGTAATTAAAGTATTTCTGTAATTTCTGTCATTTCTACAGTAGTTTACAAAGTCAATTAGAGTATGTAGGAACATTTATTTAGTAATTCTTAACATCCTGTTTCCCTGGGCTATAAATATGACGTGACACAGAGGCCATTTCTCTTCAACATGGGAAAGACAAAGGAACACACTGTTCAAATAAGGCAGATGTGTGTCGACCTTCACAAGTAAGGCAATGGCTACAAGAAAATAGCCACTCGCACACCTGCCCATATCTATGGTCAGAGGAATCGTTAAGAAGTTTAAAACAACTGGAGCAGTGGTAAACAAGCCTGGAAGAGGCCGCAAGTTTATTTTGCCACCACGCATAGTGAGGAGGATGGTAAGAGAAATAAAAAAAATCTCCAAAACTCACTGTTACAGAATTGCATCAAATGGTTGCATCTTGGGGTCACAAAGTCTCCAAAACAACCATCAGGCGCTATCTACATGCCAACAAGTTGTTTGGGAGGCATGCAGGGAAAAAAACCTTTCTCACTCAAAATCATAAGCACAAACGTCTGGAACGGGTGCCAATAATGGTGGCACACATGATTTGATGTAAAATAATTATTTCTTAATGTGGGATTTTTTTCCTTCTAAATAAATGCACTTGTATTAAAGGTTGGATTTTACGCTTTTTAAAATTGTGGTCCTATATTATTTGGAAAAAATAAGCTAAGGAACACATCTTAAAAAAAAGCTAAAGAACACATCTTAACCAGGGGTGCCAATAATTATGGAGGGCACTGTATGTATGTTTTAAAAGAGAATGGTTGCTCTGGGTGCATACAAACATGCAGGAACACACACACACACACACACACACACATAAATATACACACACAGACACATACCTACACACACGCACCAGCACATACACACATGTACATAAAAAATTACACAAACACATGCACAAACACGCCAACATGCATGCACACATACACCCTTACACACACACACACACACACACACACACACACACAGATGCACAGTGCACACACACACACACACACACACACACACACACACAGATGCACAGGGCACACACACACACACACACTAGGGGTGGCACAGTTTTTGAAAAATGCGGAGTGTGTGTTCGTCGTACGGTCCTACGGTTCAGGCTAGTTATGGCATGCGCAATTGATTCCCATATGTGACGATGTGTTTCCCTTACGTGCGAGAGTAGGAGTATGGAGTTTTGAGTGCTGCGCGCGAGGTTTTAGAAATGGCAAGTGCGAGAGATCATCCCTAGCGTGGTCAAACTGATAGCCTACACCTGACGCTGCTCGGGTGGAAGCATAAAGTTCTTCCGCAACTGTAGACTATGCGTGCAACTTTACCAAACAGTAGAAGTAAACTCATTCTCCTTGGCCCGCTCTCGTGCGCGCTCAATGGACACCCGCCCTCGACATGCACATTAATCCAAATAAAACATTCACAATCGTGAACGCAATGACGCACAGAAGACGATTAGCTAAATTACTGTTAAATACGGTCAGCATCATTAGAAGGCTATGCTGCAGACATAAAACTCTTGCATTCAAGTTGACTGACCATCTCAATACCAATGTTTTCAACTCCAAGGCTTAAAAGGGCCTGTCCCATACGGAGAAAAAGTATTAGCTTACCTTGAAACTAAAACACATGTGGGGAAACTGAACAGTCCAACCAGTAGAGTATGATGAGCTTAGCCTGCTAATTGTTTACAATATTTTGAGGCTTCAGCCAGACAGCTGAATTTAAGAGGTGGAGTTATAATGAATAGTAGGCTATAATCTGCATAAAGTTTGCTGTTATGAATATCAGACATGTCAGTATATAGAATGTATAAATAATTACATAATGTGTGTGTGTTTCAAATAAAGACAAGCTTTACATCTTGTTAAAAAAATCATTCACACTATATGAAAGGAGAGCGATAAAAAGGTTGTGCTGGTGCACCATCCCTGCAAAATAAATGAAAAGATTGTTGAAATCATCAATGTCTTCCCTCTTGCTTTATCAAAATCTCAACTGTAGCTTAAAGTTTCCTCAGACAATAATGTGCTTTATGTGAAGTCAAATTCAGTTTGTGCATTATTACATGATTCTCTAAATACTCTCTAGTCTAATTGTGGATGATTAGCTATATGCTGAAATATGTTTCTGGAGTGTTAAAGAGTAAAATAAAAAATAACAACAAGAACCGTACCGAACCGAAAACCGTGACCCTAAACCGTGATACAAACCGAACCGTAGATTTTGTGAACCGTGCCACCCCTAACACACACACATCTTCGAGTACGTTTTCTGAGATGCCGAAGCTGAGAAGTGTGTGTGTGTGGGGGGGGGGGGGGGGGGGGGGTGCGTTTCTGTGTGCCCATGTGTGTGTTTGCATGTGTGTATATGTGTGTATGTGCATGTTATGTGTGTATTCTGTTTGTGTTCTCTTTCTTTCTCTCTTTCTCTGTGTCTGTGTGTGTTCTGTGTTATCTGTGTGTATTCAGTGTGTTCTCTCTCTCTCTCTCTGTGGGTGTATCTGTGTGTGTGCCTGTGTGTGCCTGTGTGTGTGTGTGTGTGTATGTCTGTGCATGAGTGCGTGTGTGCCTGTGTACAGTATGTGTGTGTGTGTGCCTGTGTATGTGTGTGTGTGTGTGTGTGTGTGTGTGTGTGTGTGTGTGTGTGTGTTTGTGCACGCGCGCGCATGTGTGTGTGTGTAAGTGTGTGTCTGCGTGTGTGTGTGTGTGTGTGTGTGTGTGTGTGTGTGTTTGTGTGTGTGTGTGTGTGTGTGTGTGTGATCTGATATTGGAGTGACAGTGATGGCAGAGAACACAGTGAACAAATACACATAGAGACACATAAAACACACACACAAGCAGACAAACACACACACAAACACACACACACACACACACACACACACACACACACACACTCATAGACAGATGAGCACTCATACACAAAAGCAAGCGCACACATGCACACATTCATTTACATACATAAAAGTTGCAGTAAGGGATGGAGTAGGCGATGGAAACAAAAGTGTGATTGATATTTGCGGAGAGAATGTGCAGGACTGAGCGGCGGTCATATTGTGTATCGCTTTGCGGTACATCTAGTTAAAAGCGTCATCCTCTTATTTTTTGCTTCCCCACACCGTCCTACAATGTTTAGGCCTACTGTGGGGGCTTGCTTTCATGTTTAATGTTAACCAAAGGCACACAATACTGAATGAGGATGTTGGTCAATCAGCTGTGATTTAAAAAAAAAAAAAGTCTACATAGCCTACTATTATTTCAACTAGAAAAGCACAAACCTCCTGCATCCATAACTAGAAAAGCACTCAGAGAGCGCTGACCTCTGCTTTCTATCAAACCTGAAGCGTTCGAATCTTTTTATCCATGCGGGAAACAACCAACAAACAAACCCGATGAAAACATAACCTCCTTGGCGGACGTAGATCATTTACAGTTTTTCTCCATTGTTAACACACATTTTCTGAAAACATGCCTCATATTCTCAGAACTCTACACACAAATCCAAAACAACACACACAATGGGCAAAACTCCACAATTCTCCTGCAAAATGACACTTTATCTTCAAAACAATATAATTTCTCCTCAAAATGCTCTTTTGTTCTCAAGAGACACACACAAACCATCATATATCAAGACATTTACAAGGACCAGTTGAACACTGATGTGCTCAGTGTAAAACACTGCGATGAATTGAAAACACTTCTTCTCCATTCATTATAATGACTTGGGCCCTTTTTTGTTCAGTGTTACACTACAAACAGTACTACAAACAGTAGATAAGCTGATACAGTAAGTTGATATGCTTACCCTATCAATATTTTGAAATATCTCATTGTTTTCTATTATTTTTCTTTGTATTTCCCGTAATGTTATGCCGTTTTTTCTAGGACAATGCTCATGATTTCAGTTTCCTGTTCAGGAGACAGAAGCCCTTGTGTTGGTAATCTTTCGGCTGCCAAACAAATAGTAAAATACTGTAAACTGTGTAGGAATACAAAGTAGGATTACTTTCCCCAAATATTTGAAACATACTTTATTTTTACAGTCCTACAGAACAGCCCACAGGCAATACTGTACTACTGTGCTCATTGAGCTGTATTGTACTGTCCAGTACTGTACTGTATTGATACGTAGCACTGCAATGTTCTAGTGGCTCGGATCTCATCAGAGATTACGGTCCTTGGCCTCCCCATCCTCCTCCTCTTACAGTACTCTCACTCCTCTGGCTCTGCCCCTGCCTGTACTACTGTAATACTAAAGCTCTGATTGCTAATTGTAAGACTGTGTGACAGGAGTTTGCCCATCTGATGAGTCAGTGTGCATGGTAGGGCAGTTAGCTTTAGAATTTGAATGGCAGTGTGTTCTTTGTGAAAACAAGAGATTTTCTTCATGACAATTGTGTCTAATGCACAGAATTGTGTGTAGTGTTTTGAAAACAGTGTGTTATAGAATTGCAATTTGAGTGTAAAGCCGAAATTGTGCTTATAGTACAGCAGAATCGGTTCAGGAGGTTGGTGCATGAGCTACATATTATGGGAATTGTGTCTCAAGTACCAGAAATTGTGTGTAAACAATTGAGAAAAACTGTCTTTCTAGCCTACTTTTTATCATTGTGTGCTGCTAATAAGTTCATCCACGTTGAAGTTGCGTGAATGTTTTGGCAATGTTTTTTTGGTGCAAAGAACGCTTTCATAAGACTGTCATGCCTCTGCATGAAATAAAAAATCAATGTCACCTAATTCAGCACCTTCATGGTGGACAGTGCTTTGTACGTCCGACGTAAAGAGCTTTTCGTAAGAAGACTCCAAAGTGATAGTTCGGGAACCACGACTATAAAGGTAAACAACTTTGGTAAGTTTTACCTTTGGAGTCTTCGTAGCTCGCTAAGAGTGAACGTTATCGGCAAACCGGCCCCTGGGCATTTTTTCAAATACGAGAAATTGAACGTTTGGTTGCCAGACCACGTCTCATTTGAGAAAAGGTGGTCGCTAGCCCGGCTAGTTTAATGCGTCGATTAGAAAAACTTTTAGAGAAAGCTGAATCAATATTCAGAACATCAGTTTTCTTCATTGTACTATGTCAAAAGCAACCTTAACCTTTGTTTGCCTCTTTAAAATCGTACAACATAGCCTACACCTCCCTATCTGTTAGACTACCTGTAGGTATTAAATCAATTATCCCTAGTCTACGTGCAGTAAATAGTTCAAGCATTTTTCTAAGTGGAATAGTAGAACTACTAGGCCTACTCTGTCTGTCGCTGCTCGTTGACATCTCTTTGTATCATGTATGATGGCTAAACTTTGATTCTTTTTAATGCTGGAATATTCAACTGCGCTTGTGTTTCAGCTCTTCACGTGCAATTGGCGTTGTAGAGGGGGCAGGGACAGGCGGTGATAAACACTGTTAACGTAATGAAGTGACAGCTTAGTAAATTTTACGCAATATACCAAAGCATACTGTAGCGTTCGCATTCTGCGCATACAAAAACTCACTATTACCACTTTCTTAGTACACCTGGCCCTTAGTACGTAGCAGAAAATGGTAAATGCAAACGCTTTTCAACACATTGGCTTAAACACCAAATGACAGGAGAACAAACACCTGGTGCTGAGAAATGAGTGTGTGTGGTGGAGCAGTGGCCCTAACCTGGTGGCAGCATATCTGTGTGTGTGTGTGTGTGTGTGTGTGTGTGTGTGTGTGTGTGTGTGGAAGAGCAGTGCTGGGTGGGAGGGGATCCATGCTAACCTGTTGGCCCTGCGGTGGCAACATACGGGCCTTCTCAGGACAGCGGTGGGTCGGTAGCATAGTGCGGTGCAGCGCTCGGCGCTAATCTGCTCTTTAAGCCCACTTTACCCAGAAAAGCTCTGCATCATGCCCAGGGAGTTCAACAGAGATTTGAGACGCTGGAAAACAAGGAGATTTAATGGGTTTTGGGGACGGGCCAGATTCCACAAAAGCCCCTCACGTCGGCCCAGATGGAGATGGACCGGACTATAGGGCACACGTGAGGGACCCTAACACACCGGCGATGGAACTGACCGCTAACTGGAATACGGCTATGCAATATGTGAAAACAACCCCTGAACATATACCCTCTCTATTTTTTTCATGTATTCCTCTGTATCTCTCTCCTCTTTCTCTCTCTTTCTTCTCCTCCATTATCCATCCGTGACTCAATCTCAGTACAACAGGGGCCAAAAAATCTGATCCCTCCATCATAAGCCATTTTATTTCATTTTTTTCATCATCAAAGCAGTTAAGCAGTTTTGCAAATAAAAAAGGGAAAGGAGAGGGGAAAAAACATAAATGTCCAGCGGTGTAATCCATTTTAACGTCGCAATCCTCTCGGAACGACAAACATAATCTGGACCATGGATCAGAGGCTCTCGGCATCTCTGGGGCTCACTCTGACGCATGCAGCAGGCGTCGTCACACACACACTCTCTCTCTCTCTCTCTCTCTCTCTCTCTCTCTCACACACTCACACACACACACACACACACACACACACACACACACACACACACACACACACACACACACACACACACACACACATACCCACTCACACACACGCACATCCACACACCCGCAACAAAGCTGACACACAGCTGGATGAGGACTATGTGGGTAGCACCCAACCTGCCATACACACTGAATACAACAACATGGGGATCAATTACTGATTAATACAGAACAGCTCAGGCCCCGGCAGTGGCGCGACTGGCTGGGGCACCTGCACCGTACGCCGGCGACCCGGGTTCGATTCCCGCCCCGTGGTCCTTTCCGGATCCCACCCCAACGCTCTCTCCCATTCACTTCCTGTCTCTCTTCACTATCCTATCATTTAAAAAGGCATAAAAGCCCAAAAAATATACTTAAAAAAAAAAAAAATACAGAACAGCTCAATATTAACACATTAACACATTTACATATTTACTGCTCCCTTCTCCCTCCTCCCCAAAGAAACAACAAATGAAAAAAGATAGAAATTACAAAGGAAGGAAGAAAGAAAGAAAGAAAGAAAAAACATTGCATATCATCCTTATCTATCTTTTCTATCTTTAGAATCTGAACAGAACCCAGCGCCATGCAGCCCCAGTGTCTTGGTACTGTGCTCTAGGACAGCTGGACAGCTCTGGAGAAGTAAAGAAACAGTCTCACACAGAAGCTCTCTTTCACACTCTCTCTCTCTCACACACACACGCACACATACACACACACATATGCCAAAACAAATAAGCAAAGCTAATGCACACCGAAGGAAACAAACACATGCACTAGGATTTAATATTAATGACTATAAACACGCACACAGCGCCCATCTCTGAATACAAACATCACATTATAGCTACACCTTGTCCCAAAACAGTCACATTACATCAACTAGGGGATAATAATCTTGTGAGAAATGTGACATCTTACAGATATGGCGTCCACAAACACCCACCTCCCCCATAAAAACAACTCACAATGACAGCAACATTTAAAAAAAAAAAAAACACTATTTTCCTGGCGATGTGTCACCAAAACAAACACACTGCCACCCCTGAAGAGTAAGAGCAGGCAGCTGGATGCTACTGTTCTGTGTATCTATTCTCGATGCACCACTTGGCCCTGCCAGTGAAACAGGAAGGAGCATCCTCCTTCACCGTCTCTCTAACAACTGCTCCTCTGAACCTGTAGAACAACAAAAATATCCGGCGTTCCTTCCCTGCTGGCTCCAGGCTACGGTTAGAGGGCCGGCCATGCGTGAGCGACTGCAGCAGCGACTATACACACATGGAGACGGAGCTGGAGTCGAGTCAGCCCCGCGCGGCCGCATGTACTTTACATGCTTGATTTAATTAGGAGCCAGGAGTCAAGGTAATTACGGAGGAATCAGGACACCTCTGGAATGCCAATCAGCTGACAAATGGCAGACAAGCATGCCCATCCTCCATGCTTGAAATCTTTAATGTGTTGGTTAATACACAGCTAAATCTACTCTTAATCAAGAGTTGTTTATAAGATAACAGATTGTATAGCCCAGGATTAACTGACATCCATTCTCTGGATTTCAGATGTGTGACGTTTCTAAATGCATAGAAAAATAAATACAAATATTGTCTCTCCATTAGAAGTTGCCCTGGGCTTCCTTACATAATTTCATCATGTGAATGGGCTATGTATGAAAGCAGGTTTATATTTTTATAATGGAAACTACAAGTGGGCCCTGAGGCAGGAGCCTAACCCTGAGTAGGAGCCGCCCACTGAGAGACCACTGCTGCCCACACAGGGCCAAACTGAGGTGGGGGAGGTATCTGCTGCCAGCAACTCCCCTGCGCCCCCGGATAGGGAAACAATAGGGGTCTCCACACAGAGCTTACTTTACGAGGGAACGGCAAACACAGCTCAGAACCGCAGAGGGGAACTGCAATGGGACGTGTTCCAACAATGGAACAGAGGGTTCCAAGCTCTCTCAAGGCCATGCAAAGTATTAGCTGATCCCAGATGTGTTCAAAATGGTACATAAATAAATAAATAAATAAATACAACTCCACATCAGAGATCCAAGCTGTTGCTCAGACGAACCAATCGGGAATCTTAGTTGCCCTAGCAACAGATACCCCCCACCCCTCAAGACATTTATAGTAAATGAAGGGCACGCCAAGAACATCTCTTGAATTGAATGGAACATCACAGACAGTGGTGCTTGAGAGTGAGAAGACATCCTCACAATGGAGCAGGCCTAAAGTACTGTGAGAGTAATTAGATTCAGATGGGCGGCTTAGCGACAACAGGCTATTTAGCATTCAGTTTGTGGCATTTTCAACTGAGAGGATGCAGTGAGAACACAAAAATAATCAAAACAATACAATGAAAGGCATATGATGGCCATGACCACAATGGACCAGTTTTCAAACAGACGGAACATGGCGTCAGAGGAAATATGCAGGAAAATCATCTATCATCTTAAGGGGATGTTGGCTAGAAGTGCTCTTCTGCAGTGTCATCTTGTGGCAGGATGCTGTATTGCACCCTTGGTGTCTCATTGCATGTGTTTAGCATGCAATTAGTCTTAGTAGCAAGGCAGGGCACATAACTCAATCTAGGCCTGAGCCATGATGAATTCGGTAACACTTTACATTACAGATCAGTAATAAGTGGGTAATGTTATGGTAATATGTATGAAATGTAATGGTAACAAGATTTTTAAATCACATATACAAATAATTAATGTGTAATTTCTAGACAATTACTGTGCAATTACCATACAACAACGATGCAAATAACTTGGGTTTAACACTTGGAAGTCCGGGGCCTTTTCAGACACTTTGAGGCAGTCTGCTATACCTTAAGATTTTTTTTTTTTTCAGCAAACTAAAAACACCTATATGCAAAAGTGGCACAGTCCTCCACAATAATTATATGAGACTATAGTGGATGTAATGAAATTACATTTTCTTATAATTCAGTGTAATGGCATAAAAAGTCCTCACTTTAGATGGGCTTACAAATATCATTAACTAACCACTTGTAACTCCTGAGTTAATCATGAATTAACACAGAAGTAATACTTTACAAATGATTATCAAAGCATTTACTAATAGTTTGTAACTGGTTGTTTCAGTATTTATGAGGTATAAATCATGTATTTACAAAAAAAAATTACTTACTATGAACAAACCATTATGAAGAGTTTGGTTCAACAACATTGTGAACAAATGCTTTACTGATGATAAATTATGCATGAACAATAAATTGCTAATGATGAACAAACCATTAACTAATAGGTAACAAATGCTTAATACATTATTATTGTGTGTAGTTATTATAAAGTGTTACCCAGTATTTTACAGCCCTAATACCATATAGTTATTGTGAAATTACCTTATTTATTTCATCATAATAACAGATAACAGGTCACATTTTACCATCAAACTAACTACTACAAAAACTTTGACCATTGGGTAATTGTGCCATAACACTTTAAAAGTAATTTAGTCCTTCATAGCACCATCATGTTGGTATAATTACAGAAATATTATGTCACAATAAGTAAATCCTAAATATGTATTGCTTCGGTAAGTGGACGTTTTAGGTAAGACGTTTTAGGCCGAAAAAAAGTTTTTGAAAAAAAATTCAGATATTATGCATGGAAATCACTTAGTTATGTTGTACTGACTCTCCCATTCCCAAAATATGTATGATCTTTTAGAATTTGTATTGGAATTCATATTTATTCACTAATGTCTTGTGTTAGTGACTAAAATTATCATATGGTGTGACATGAAAGTTATTGTGTGTAAAACTATGATGGGGTATATATTTTTTATGTGAGTCAGTATCATAATCTTCTATCTTTACTTCATCAAGATCTAGCATTTCCTTGTGGAAATGTATTATATTTTACAGTATATTTATTCATCAATACTCAAAGTAAGGCATTTGTCCCTAATCGTTCAAAAAACTTCATATTAATTTGGACATATCTTGATACAAAAGAAATGAAATGCATACAATGTTTGCTGACCCTATTTCCTATCTGTTACATTCAGATTTGTATGATTTAGACTCCGAAAGCCTTTTTATTTTCATAATTTCTTGATGTTTCTTGATGTCACACCAAATGATATGGTGTCACAACATCTGATAAATTACACCAAATAACAATCTGTTAACGCAAAAATGTGAATATATGCATTTCACAAACAATAAATCACAGTTTAAGACAAATATATCACATAAAGGATCACTTTTAAAAACTCAGAACTTTGTAAAACAGAATTCCACCAGATATTGTATAGCACTTGGGTAATAGGTACCACATATTAAATAATAAATGTTAACAAAATGTTAAATATGTTAAAATATGTATAACACTAAACTATTAATTAAACATATGTTTGAAAAAAACAATATTTATGTAGGAAAATACAGATTATATCATATAGTGTGACAAATAAATCATATGGTGTGACAGCAAAACCCCATCACACCATATGATATGGGGTCACTCCATATGAGGTTTCATGCACTTAGCAGAACAATGAGTCTTGAGGCTACATGCTAGGACCAAAATCATATGCTCACTTTAACATGGTAACATAGATGTAAAGGTAATTTTGACCAAAAAACTATTTACTTTTCAAATTTTCCTGAAAAATGGGTCACACCAAAAGACAGCGAAAAGTGGAACTGAGATAGGAGTGCTGGAAATACTTGATTTATTGAAAGAAATATGAGAGATAACTCAACACGTAAACTTTCAATGTCCTTCTGAGAAGTTATTATACTTCCTGAATGAGGAAGGACCCCCTATCCCTAAAGGTCTCCACACAATTGCACATTTAAAAAACATAATTTAGGGTCACACCATATGATATTGATTTTTGGGACAAAATGTTTTTGTTTATGGCTTGTTCAAAAATATTATGCCTGGACTTTAAACACTACAGACTTACAAGTAGAAATATTTAGTATTCATTGTATTTAAGTAATGGGAAAATATATTAATTAGATTTTTTTTAATTCAAAATCAAACTTTATGAAATGGGCTCGGGACAGTCACGCCATATGAGCTTTTCCTGGTTTGGCTGATTTTGAGAAATAGGAATATGACTGGCATGAATGGTCCATATGTTCATATAAAACAGGTTTTTCTGAACAATATAACCACATTTATTTGCAGATTAGACATTTCTTTACTTCAGTTTGACACTCTGGACCAAAAAAAGGCCATGTCATGTCAACCACCCAAGTACATATTTATAGCAGTTATTACCATTTTATTTTACCTAAGTTATTTGCATTGTTGTTGTATGGTAATTACACAGTAATTGTCTAGAAATTACACATTAATTATTTGTAATATGTGGTTTAAAAATAGTATTACCATGAAATTGCATATTACCATAACATTACCCACTTATTACTGATCTGTAATGTAAAGTGTTACCATGAATTCAATGTTCAAGCAATTGAAGCATTGTAAGCCACTGAGATCAATGGACATCCTTACATGACAACATGCTTTTGTACCTGTCCTGGTTATTGCAACGGACAATGTCCAGATACGAAAGCAAAAGCATTGAAGCAGCGGATTTGCTCCGTCCATCACAAAGGGGGATACATTATTTAATCAGTCTTCATGGTACAGCCAGTGCAAATAAATAATAAATAAAAGAAAAATCCTCTGAAGAGGATCACATGGCTAACCAGTCAAATAATGAATGGTTCCTGAACAGCTAAGCTTCTTAAAGGAGGTCGAAGGTACAACCAGAAATCATCTTTCACATGAGATTACCATTCAGGGTCTCCAGAGTCCAAGACCCCTGGACAAAACTAGTAGAATCTAGTTGTCCACACTAATTCTCTACTGGCCATAGGTTCTGAAGGAACTGAACAAAGTCCAGGTGTACAGGTTTTTGTGTGTGTGAGTGTGAGTGTGAGTGTGAGTGTGAGTGTGTGTGTGTGTGTGTGTGTGTGTGTGTGTGTGTGTGTGTGAGAGAGAGAGAGAGAATGTGTGTGTCATTGGCTCTGCCCATGCCCACTTCATGCCCACTTCCTGTCCACTTGGCAGTATGCACTGGGTGGACCATCAGTTTGTCTGGACCTCTCACCAGCCATGTCTGTGCCAGACTAACCCACTGATGTGTGTGTGTGGGGGAGGGAGAGGGAAAGAGACAGAGAAAGAGAGAGAGTGGGGGGAGAGAGAGAGAGGCCGTGTGTGTGTATGTGTGGGAGGGAGGAAGAATGAGAAACAGAGAGATGAAATAAGTGATAATGAAGGGATGTGTGTGTGTGTACACAAGCTGTGTGTGTGTACCATACTAATAAACACCACTCGTAAAGGGCTTGTCTTTATTAGGGGAACAAGCGATACAATACAATACAATACAATACAATACAATACAGACCTCCTGCTACTCAGACCGTGTTGCCGTGGCAACCATCAGGTACGGTCAGAAGGGGGAGGAGTCTCAGAGGAGCAGCTTCAGATCGGTCTCTCCGGCCCGATGAAGCAAAAGAGGAAACAGGTGTAGAGGACGACAAGAGGAGACAGGTGGAGAAAGCGATGAGTGAGCAGAATGAAACGGGGCCTGGGTTCGGCCAGAAGAGTCCGGTTCAGTCTACCAGCGAAAGCATGGTCACCCAGGAGCACTGGATGATAACCCTCCAAAGGATCTACTACCCAGTCCTGGCCACCATTGGAATACCCTGTGAGTATTTTCTTTCAAAGCCCTACGGCCATCACACACACACACACACACACACACACACACACACACACACACTACTACACTACTACACATACTGTAGATAACTTCAACAGAGTGGTTTCTCACTGGGTCTTTTATGTGATGTTTTTTTTTAATGATTTTTTTATGTGATGATTTAGAAATTCTGAATGTTCAGGAGTTATTTGGCTTGTTACTTGTCAGGTACCGGAGTTAAATGTGATCCTCCTTAGGATGTGTGAAGATGGCTGTGTGGTTAACTGATGAACATTTATCCTAGCCAACATCATCACCTTCCTGATCTTCTGGACGAGGAACTGCAAGCTGTCCAAGTCCAGCACCTTCTACCTGATGGCCATGTCTGTGGCGGACACCGGCGTGCTGCTGTCCATTGTGCTGCTGGAGCTGGTGGTCAAGCTGTACAGTAAGGAGCCTTTCTGGTCACAGGAGCCATGGTGCAGCCTCCGCGACCTCTTCACCTACGGCTCCTACAACGCCTCCACCTGGCTTGTGGTCACCTTCACGGCCGAGCGCTTCCTGGCCATCAACACCTGGAGGCTGAAGCTGTACCTGTGCACGCCCCGCAGTGCATTGTGGGCCATCGGCAGCACGTTGGTGCTGAGTCACCTGGTGGCTGTGCCGTACCTGTGGGCCAACGCATCCGAGTACGACCATCAGCTGGGCAGGTGGAGGTGCGTGTACAACGCACGGGCGCCCACGCTCTTCGTCCACTCACTGGTAGGCTTCCAGACACTGCTCTCCTACGTCCTGCCCTTTGTGGTCATCCTGACGCTCAACGGGCTCACGCTGCGCCAGATCGCTAAGTGCAGCCGCATCAGGCCTGGCGTCCAGCGGCCGGTGTCCGTGGTAACGACAACCACGGCAAGCCTCGGGACGGTTCCATCATCGCGGCTGGCCGCACCACCACCACTGCTGCGCTCGCGCCGCATGAAGTCGGTGGTGCTGCTGGTGACCGTGTCCATGACGTTCCTGCTGCTGTCGGCCGTGCGCGCGGTCACCCAGTTCATCCTCCGCACGTCCAGCCCCGAGTTGGAGCGGCAGGACTATGGCTTGGTGCTCAACGTGGCGGCGGACGTGGGCACCATGCTGTGCCTGACCAACGCGGCGGTCAACATGTACCTGTACGCCGCCACGCAGGCCAAGTTCAGGCAGGAGGTCATCACCTGCACCAAGCACGGCCTCGCTGTGATGAAACGCTGCCTGACCCCCTCCACCGCCGGCGCCACGGTAACAACGGCCAAACCACAGTGACAGACCGAACCCACGCCAAGCTTTTCAGGCATCCGCCATTAAAGGACAAAACCTCCACAGACCTGAAGATGGAAGCTTGAGTGAAACAGAGTCGTATTAATTATTCACAGATATGAATTGCAGCACCCCCCCCCCCCCCCCCCCCCCCACACACACACACACACACACACACACCAGACCACAGCCAGCAACTGCATCATCTCACAGTAATTCATTCACAGCTCGCGGCACTGGAGGCTAGAGAGAGTAATCTTTCCCTGGCACTCTGAAGAGAGCAGATTCTGTGAGCTCTTCTGGCTTGTAAAGCCCTGTGTTAATGGCCTCCTTCGGCTTCGGACCGGGCTGTTCTATCCCCCACAGAGAACAGCAGAGGAACCAGACACACTCATTTAAGTCCATTTGCAGTCGAAACATCCCGACGGACCTCTCCCTGGCCCCTTCAAACGTCCGAAGCTTTCTAACAAGCCTGCTCCGCTGAGAGCTTAAAATGGAAGGACAAGGTGCACAGGCAAGAAATGCATTAAGCTCTGGCCAAGACGCTCTCCACTCACTCCTCAAAAGACATCCATCGAACGAGCAGACTGGGACACAGTGGGGCAGAGGAGGGCTTGTATAATTCTCCATTTATGTTTCTCTTTTTTGTGTGTGTGCGTGTGTGTGTGTGTTTATAGTAGTAGGTAAGGGGCAACACTGTAAATCTATACATATTTGTATTCAAACAAGGGAGTAGAAACATAAGCATGCAGTGGCTCCAGTTGCAGATCTTCATCAGTGGGTCAACAAGTGATTCTCTCATAAGCACACATACTTGTGCGTCTTCTTATGAGATCTCTCATTCTCACTGGCTCCATAAAGCTGACTTCATTTTCAGTGTTTGTGTACCCAACTTATTTGAGCTGGGCCATAAAACTTAAGTGACTGGATGTGTATCTCAGACTGTCTGCCACATAAAAACAGAGCTAGTTATTAAAATTCATGCCCTACTTACAGTAAATGGAGTTGACCAGAGTGGAGACAAGCAGACATTATTGTCCAGGTTAAATCTGTACGCCCAAGGGTGCAGTTCCATTTCCTCTCCATTCTGAATACTGTCAAATCTCATAAAAGGATGTGAATTGCATTTAAAGACAGTCAAAAAAACACAATGGAAGAATTGATATCTATGCCCCTTGGCGTCAATATTCAACACCTTTTAGTGCTAAGAGAATATCAAGTCAGATCAAAATCGACTAAAAGGGTCAGAGACATCCTTCTCCGTATTATAAGTCAGTGAAGCATCGGAATGAGTTTGAAACCGTTATTTTAAAGCTGCCGTCGGCAGTTTTATATCAAGTCATATTTGCTTGAACTGTCATGGGATTCTGGAAGTAGAATATTAAATGGGCTGTTTAGGAAAAATCCTGAATTCTCTAGCTCCCTCTAAAGCCTGTAATGGCTCCCTCCCATCAAGCACTCCCTGTTTTGTTTAAGCAATCACGTTAGGGGGGAGGAATCGCTACCTGTCTATCACAGCTTGTGCACACGCTGCTATGGAGCCGCTGCATACTCACGTGCACAACCTCATCTCCAGAGGGGGAGGGGTTTGAGGGCGGTTTGGAGCTTGGTAGAGGTTGGGGAAGGGACCTGAAAGTTGAATCAGTTTGAATTTTCCGACTTCAGACTCGGAATTTTGAAGTAAAAGAAATACACTGTGTTGCTTTCATCCTGGGTTCATCCTGCACAGTCATAGCACATACTAAGTCCTATTTTTAATATCTTCAAACAGAACATGCTTTTGCAACAACTTGCCTGATGTCCTGATTCTGAGACTTTCCGTTGATTCTCGTCTACTGATAAGAATTTGATTACAGCCCAACCCTTCTAGGCAAACGTTTTATAAAGGCCCTATGGGGATAACAAACTGCGATGTGATTGCTGTGATACATGTGGGCTACTGGAGAACGAATTCCATGTATGGCTGAAACTTGTTTCAGAAAAGAATGCCAGGAAAATATAACTCTAGGCGTAAAAATTTATATATATCAATTTTCATCTCTGAAAGACATCATGGCATGGGATCAATCATCATGGTCAGATGATATCAAATTATTCTCTCTGCAATGTGCAAGGAGGCCAAGTATTGCTTTGTACAAATTCTTAACTGAAAGATTAAACATGTTTTGAAGACCTGCTTATCGCTACAGTATGTAACTGTTAGCTTGTTGTAAGGGGGCAGGGGGTGTGGGGTGGGTATGAAAACTATCAGGAGGTGAAAAATATCCTTGCGTGACAGGTCAATATTAGGCCTTCATCAACACCTACTCCATAAACAGACGCGAGTCGGCCATGTCTGAACTTGCTCCCCCCTCCTCTAAATTCCGGTATGTTTGTGCACGTGTGTCATGGCCCTCACCTCCAGTGCTGCACTCTGAAGCGTCCAGTGACTGATGGAGCTTGGAACAGGCCTAATGACAGTGGATGGTGACAGCACCGAGGAGTTACTGAAAGCTGAGAGTAGTGCTTAGAAAAAAGGTAGAGGCTGACCTATAGGTGACCTCCGACCTCCTCACCTACCATATGGCTGGCCATCAGTCTTTCGGCTTGTTCCCCCTAGAGCACTGTACAGCTGGACTCTGGTCCAGGCAGGTAGATGGGTGATGGGGTATGGTGCTCTATCGAAGCTTCTGGAATCATCGACCTATGTGAGGGGAACACAGTCCTTACTAATGTCTACTATTTAGGCATAGTCGCTTCCTGTGACAATTGTGTAAGGGGTTCAAAACCTGGTCAGGATTAACCTTCCGTTCTCTTGCTCTTATCTATGGATTTGGAGTTTGGTAGATCTTTAAGGGTATCTTTAAACATGGGGGTAAAGGGGTTGAAATCTCATTTTAGGTCAATACACTTTTCATGCCTTTCATTCCTTTAGCCATGTATGAACTCAAACAAACTCCAGAGCAGGGTTCTGGGAATAAAAAACATAAAGAGCGGAAACTGAGAACTGAACCAGGCTGCAAATATTCCAGCCAATCACAAGCTTCCTTCAGAGCCACATCATGGACTGTTCACAAGGACTGGGGACTGCCCAGTTAACCCATGAATCTTAACATACACATGAAGAATCAAATATAATAGTGCTTTTTGATCCATAGATCTGAGCATATCCATCACCAAAGTACTTGCTGGAACACATAGATCAGGCTTGTTTAAATCTTTTAACACAAACTCCACTTACTGCCATATGGTAAAGCAATCATTGCAGTGTAAATATTTCATATGCAAGTCTGGGTGAGTTTATGGCTCTACGGCGGAGCTATAATTAGATCTGAATAGAGTGAGCTACCTCTAAATTACAATAACATCATTTAGCTAAATTGGTCTGCCAGGGCAGGACAGAAAATTCATTGTGAGGGCCATGTTAGAGTCAAATGCTTTGAAACCAATCATACATTCTCTGCCAAGAAGCACTCTGGTACACACAGTCTGTTCCCGGAGCGACAGGTGCTTTATTGAATGTGATGCGTCATATGCGACTGATTTTGTCACCACACACACACACACACACACACAAGTAGAGTGAGTGTGAGGGTCCAATGCGGAGTGGGGCGGCTCTTAGAGTCGACAGTAGTGAACCAGATGAGTGGTAGAGGTGACTATGCAGCAGCGAGGGAGGGAGTGGGTATAGTGCTGGTGGACACTTCTACTTCTTCTTGCCAGTCTTGGGGGCTTTATCTAGTCCTTGGATATATTTACGAGGGATGTGGTATTCATCTGTAAAAAGACAAAGGGGTTGATTAATTTCACCTACTATATAAAGTACATTTTCTACATCAACAAAGAAAAAAGAATTCAAAGTTTTGTCAACAGTGTACCAGAAGAAAAATAGACCGTAGCTATGGTAAGACACAAAACAGATCTTAAGCCCAATTCACACCAAAGATTCCCGACGCGACGAGACTGAGTTGCAGCGGTGTGAATTAGAAGTTGCACGTAGTTGCAAGCCGTCGCAGAGCATTCAACATGTTTAATTGCAGTTGCAAGGTTTTAGAACATTGAAGCTCGTCTCGGTCAGATCTTTGGTCTGAACCCTGAAAACCCCATGCAACCACAACCACAAAGTCCTTAGGTGACATGTGGCGACATCTTACGTCCTCACACTCACACTCACACACACACAATACAGCCAAATTCTCTTATTTTTACAAAGTTATAAATACATAGCTGCAATAAAAGTAAACCTCAAGCCAAGAGTCCATATTACAGGACCAAGGAGGCCAAATGGAGGACATATGGGCCGTGTGGTACCAACCTAGCAGCAGAATGAGGACACATGGGCCATGTGGTACCTACCAAGCAGTAGAATGAGGACACATGGGACCTACAGATGGTACGGGTTGAGAATGCACCTTCTCCCGCGGGACTCCCGAAGAGATCCCGCAGGCTGTCAAGCCGATTTTTTTCGAGGCTAAGGCAATGTACCCAAACAACCACCAGGTGGCAGAAAGTTTCAACCCACATGCATTTAATGATGAAGACCGCATATCCGTCAATAGTCGACTCCTTAATTTCATTTAATCATTAAAATGAAGGTGATGACTGGCGAATGAATCAAACGACGTTTCAATAAACCATTGTTGAAATTAATGAAAATGGTTATAGAAAATCACCTACAGCCTACCGCCGACACAGCTGATTCTTTGATTGATTCTAAGCTGTTTTGATGTAGGGGATGGGTAAACTGGCGCGCTACAAACATGCTACCAATCAAATGTAATATTAGTAGTATTAGCTTACTTAGACACTTTAGTCATAGGCAACGTTGCCATGTTAATTTGGGCTAGAAGTGCTTGCTTGTGGTGGCGCTCCTGTCCGCTGCTTCTCCCGAATTGTGTTTGACAAATTTGTCAACAATCAGCTTAACCCTTTCATGCACGCATTATGAAAAAAAGTGTCTAGATTTTTTTAGTATTGATTTTAGTACTCTATATGAGCCCAATATTGAAAATCAGTTGGAATTTTTTAAAAATGGGTGGTTGACGTTTTAGGCCGAAAAAAAGTTTTTGAAAAAAAATTCAGATATTATGCATGGAAATCACTTAGTTATGTTGTACTGACTCTCCCATTCCCAAAATATGTATGATCTTTTAGAATTTGTATTGGAATTCATATTTATTCACTAATGTCTTGTGTTAGTGGCTAAAATTATCATATGGTGTGACATGAAAGTTATTGTGTGTAAAACTATAATGTGGTATATATTTTTTATGTGAGTCAGTGTATCATAATCTTCTATCTTTACTTCATCAAGATTTAGCATTTCCTTGTGGAAATGTATTATATTTTACAGTATATTTATTCATCAATACACAAAGTAAGGCATTTGTCCCTAATCTTTCAATAAACTTCATATTAATTTGGACATATCTTGATACAAAAGAAATGAAATGCATACAATGTTTGCTGACCCTATTTCCTATCTGTTACATTCAGATTTGTATGATTTAGACTCCGAAAGCCTTTTTATTTTCATAATTTCTTGGTGTTTCTTGATGTCACACCAAATGATATGGTGTCACACCATATGATAAATTACACCAAATAACAATCCGTTAACGCAAAAATGTGAATATATGCATTTCACAAACAATAAATCACAGTTTAAGACAAATATATCACATAAAGGATCACTGTTAAAAACTCAGAACTTTGTAAAACAGAATTCCACCAGATATTGTATAGCACTTGGGTAATAGGTGCCACATATTAAATAATAAATGTTAACAAAATTTTAAATATGTTAAAATATGTATAACACTAAACTATTAATTAAAAATATCTTTGAAAAAAACATTATTTATGTAGGAAAATACAGATTATATCATATAGTGTGACAAATAAATCATATGGTGTGACAGCAAAACCCCATCACACCATATGATATGGGGTCACTCCATATGAGGTTTCATGCACTTAGCAGAACAATGAGTCTTGAGGCTACATGCTAGGACCAAAATCATATGCTCACTTTAACATGGTAACATAGATGTAAAGGTAATTTTGACCAAAAAACTATTTACTTTTGAAATTTTCCTGAAAAATGGGTCACACCAAAAGACAGCGAAAAGTGGAACTGAGATAGGAGTGCTAGAACTACTTGATTTATTGAAAGAAATATGAGAGATAACTCAACACGTAAACTTTCAATGTCCTTCTGAGAAGTTATTATACTTCCTGAATGAGGAAGGACCCCCTATCCCTAAAGGTCTCCACACAATTGCACATTTAAAAAACATAATTTAGGGTCACACCATATGATATTGATTTTTGGGACAAAATGTTTTTGTTTATGGCTTGTTCAAAAATATTATGCCTGGACTTAACACTACAGACTTACAAGTAGACATCTTTAGTATTCATTGTATTTAAGTAATGGGAAAATATATGAATTAGATTTTTTTTTATTCAAAATCAAACTTTATGAAATGGGCTCGGGACAGTCACGCCATATGAGCTTTTCCTGGTTTGGCTGAAAATTTTGAGAAATAGGAATATGACTGGCATGAATGGTCCATATGTTCATATAAAGCAGGTTTTTCTGAACAATATAACCACATTTATTTGCAGATTAGACATTTCTTTACTTCAGTTTGACACTCTGGACCAAAAAAAGGCCATGTCATGTCAACCACCCAAATATGCTTTTATATAGAAGTTATGTTATTGTCCACGTATGTGGACAGTGCGCAACAAAGGGGTAAAAAAGGATAAAATGTAATGACAGAAAATGTGGAAACTATGGCCCTCTACTTCCTCCATACTACCCACCCAGCCCTCTACTACCCCCATACTACCCACCCACCTCTCTACTACCTCCATACTACCCGCCCAACCCCTCTACTACCCCCATTATTGCTCACCGACCCTCACCCACCCCTCTACTACCCCCATATTACCCACCTCTACTACCACCACTACCCAACCACCCCTCTACTACATCCATACTACCCACCCCTCTACTACTAATCCACCCACACCTCCAGTACTCTCATACCCACCCCTCTACTACCCACCCAACCCTCTATTACCCCCATATTACCATACCACCTTGGCATTACCACATGTAATTAGGTCATTATTTATAGATATGTTTACCAAATGTTTGTTTCTTTGTAATTTAAAGCAATTAAAATCATATTTGAAAAAAAAAAAAAAAAAAAAGTCCTAGTTACAAAATCTAATTTTTGGCCATTTAACTCCTCTGTTGCGCAACGTCCACATACGTGGACAGTTGCTTTTTAGGGTCTACAAACTCCATTTTACATCCGATTTAATTTCTGAAAACATAGAGTTGTTCAACACACTCTCCTGTACAGCATAATATTTTTTTTTACATGATTTTGCCTTCTTGAGTACTAGCTTTTTACAGATATGCCTGGAGCATTCAGCATATGGCCATTACTGTCACTCATGTTGAATTGATGATGTCATCAAGCAGTCAATATTCCAAATATAAGATGATACATATTGTTAATATATTGCCAAGGACCTACTAAAACTGCCCTGAAGTGGATTGGTGTATATCAACATGATAAATAAGTAGAAAACAGAGTTAAAGTTACTGTCCACACATGTGGACGTTGCGCATGAAAGGGTTAAATGTCAAATCATATTTATTTCTCTTTGCCGCCATGGTATTGGGGGAAACGAGATGGTCAGTCCTCGTATTTTTGCTTCACGTTTCGTTATAAGAAATATAAAAGTAATAGTTAAAGTCTTCTTCCGTATTGAACAGATACGGGACGCTCTTTGTTCCGTTTTTTAAGGAACTACTCAATGCACACACACTAAAATGAAAAACACACAAAGAAAACACTTAACATATAGCCTACAACCTAATGACACTTTAATGCAGTGTTTCTCAAACTATGGGCCGCGAAACGTGGAGACTGCTGCTGGTCCGCGAGACATGGAGTGAAATTAGGTCCGGTGCTTCATCTGATAATTTGCTGCGCAATTGACCAACCAACCGCGGACCGACAGAAAAAGAAAGCAAACGTTGCTTGAAACGTTGCTTGAAACGTTGGAGGAAATGCTTGCTAATTTGATGTGTTTGAACATAGAGCCATACAATTAGGTGTGTCTGTTATTATGACAATTTATTGTTTTTACAAAGTGCCAATGGCCGGGTTTCCCAAAATCGTTAAGAAGCTCTTAAGTCCTAAGAACTTCTTAGGAGCGTTCTTAGAACATTCTTGCAATGCTCCTAAGAAGTTCTTAGCACTTAAGAGCTTCTTAACGATTTTGGGAAACCCGGCCATTATCATTGCCATATTCTCTTAAAACATAGCCTAGGCTATATATTTGAAAACGAGCTGATTAAAGGTTTCTAATGGTGTTTCTATAATATGATAAAAGCAGATATTGAGATGTGTGTTTGGAACAATCCCCCGGGGGGTATTTAGACTCCAGGGTGTTAAGCACTCATTCACAACTGTCCCATCGCTAAATGCTCTCTTGTGTTGAATGATCACACAAGTATACCTGTCGTAGTGTGCTTTTAATTTGATAGGCCTAATTATTATCTCCGCCAAGGAGGTTGTTTTCATCGGGGCTCAGTGTGAAAGGAACAGGTCAACCCCGCGATTAGGGGTGTGTGACTGATGACTTATTTGGCAAGGTTATCATTAGGCTTACAATGCATGGCTGTAGGCAGCTATGAGACCACTGAGATCTGGACCGCATCGGTTTTGAGAGCTGGAAATACATGTGTTTGCTAACTATCGGTATGTCATGGTAGACAAAAACACTCAAATAAAACAATAGCCTAAAAAATAACTGTAGTGCGTAATGGACACGGCTCTATATCCTAAATAATTTTCTAGGTTCGCCATTTGGTAATATGACCTATCCTTACTGACAATAATTTAGATTGAGCACAACTAAAGTTGCACGAAGGCAAAATACAGTCCTAAGCCTATTATATACAGTGGCTATAGTAAGTATTCATACCCATGCTAAAGTTGACTAAAAAGAGGAATATAAAATCATCTTTTGAGAATTGATTGTAATGCCTTAATTCAAAAAATGAGTACAAATCAAACCGCTAAGGACACTAATTTTCTTTGTGATTGAAGAATGTATCGTAAATAGATCAATGTTCTTCCTTAAATACAGGGAGCATAAGTAATTGACCCCTATGTTAAATTCCCATAGGAGCAGGAGGATTTTTAATATAGCTGGCCTTTAAAAATAAAAACATATAAAAAATCCTCCTGCTCCTATGGGAATTTAACATAGGGGTCAATTACTTATGCTCCCTGTATTTAAGGAAGAACATTTATCTATTTACGATACATTCTTCAATCACAAAGAAAATGAGTGTCCTTAGCGGTTTGATTTTTACTCATTTTTTGAATTAAGGCATTACAATCAATTTTATATTCCTCTTTTTAGTCAACTTTAGCATGGGTATGAATACTTACTATAGCCACTGTATATAGCCTGGCCAATTAGCCTATATTGTAGATGTGCAAAACCAGCATTTGCGTGCGTGCTAGCCTACAAAAATGAGCATAACATCTGATTATTAAAGTATGACTGTAGGATATAGGCTAATGGTAAGAGAAGAGCTGGTTTAAAATTCAAGTGTAGTAAAAAAGTTTGTGCACATCCCCGGTCAAGGAGCAGAACAAGAGTAAATCATAAAAATTGGAAAAAGGTTCGCACACTTGAAATCCTTCTTTTTTGATTGTATTTTCTTTTCTTTAGCAGAAAGGAATGACATTTCGACTGTGTGGTCTTCTTCAGATTAAAATTCAAGTAACGAGCGCTATTTAACCCCTCGAGACCGACTGTATTGCAGTCTGCTGACACAGCCAAGCGACGCTCCCAACCCAGAGAGAGAGAAAACCGACAGCCGTCTGTGAGATCCATTTCATGAAGAGCAATTCTGTCTTGTGCGATCATTCCCCCTCCCCCACACTCGTCTAACCAGTTCACTAAATTATAGCCTACCTATATGCGGCATTGAGGACGACTGCTACCCTCCCCCCTTCTCTCCCGACAGACACCGACACTATGTAGGCCTACATGTAAAAATGTGTGAGTGTGCGCTGAACCACGAATTCACATATTAACTTTTCTTTTCAGCAGACATTGCAAACATAAAACAAATCGCAAAACTGAGAAAATCTTTCATTTTTTAATAAATCGATGGCTTTTGTCTTGATAGGTTTCGGAGAGATTCGTAAAGTGAGGTTTGAACCCCTGTCGCTGGCTTACTATGCATGGGCCATTCGCGGCATGCATGTTAACTCCGATCAAAAGTTCTGACATGTTAAACTGACGTTAGTTATTAATTCATCACATGATAAAATGCTGTCATATAGCTTGACGCACAGCAGCCTACAGTACTCTATGTCTATCTCTGAATCAACATGAACATGCATACGATACATAAGTTGCTAGAAACTTATTTTGCGGAGCTAGGCCTACTAGTCGATGGTTACAATGAATAACCCTCACTGCCCTATCGCATATCTGACCATCCATTGTTACAATGTTACAAAATGCGCAATCTTCTCCATGCATGTAGCCTAGGGTTATAAGTAAAGTGACAAGCATAGGCATGTATTAAAGATATTTCTGTTAAATACATTTTATTTTCAGTTGTCAAAAGTGGTGGGGACAAAATCTGTGATACAAATCTGTGCTGGGTAGGCTACATGTAGGCTACCCACGTCGCCGGTTAAAATGAACATGCCTCCGTTTTAAAATAGCCTATACACATTTCTAAGTATTCCTAGCATGTAAATGTTGCCTAAATGTCCATCTTGTCCATCTCTTTCGTCTTCGCCTTGACAATAATAGCCTATTCACGGAAATGCGGTCTTGTAACAGTAATGAATTAATGAATTAATCTAAGGTTGCCTATCGAGTCTTTCGTGAATTGAAGGCTATTTCCTTCTGATAGGCCTATAGGCGATTTTCTAAGATAATTTTCATTAATTTCAACAATGGTTTATTGAAACGTCGTTTGATTAATTTCGCCAGTCATCGCCTTCATTTTAATGATTAAATGAGACGGATATGCGGAGCATTTCTCTCCCTCTCCATTGACCAAAACGTTGCTCTGGCATCTCTGCTGGACTGACTGAGTTTTAGGCTATGTCGCGTGAGAGAGCTGTGAGGTAGGCTGTAAAACATTCGAAAACTCTGCAACTGCAATCTGACATGCCGAGCGTCATGTCTCTTTTCAAAACTTGTCACCAGCGCGGTGTCTTCGGGTTTTTCCGTGTTTTCCTTCATGTTATTAGGGCGGTCTTATGTTGCCCCCTTGCGGTTGCAGTTTTAATTACAAAGTCCCGAACCTTTGGGATTCCCGATGTGCGGGAAAGAAAGGAGCATTCTCAACCCGTACCATCTGTACCTACCTACCTACAGTACATCTGTAATACATGCAGCATGCAACAGCACACATTCCATGGGCATGCACCCCTCCACGTGTGGTGCTTTCCCCACATGTGCTCCAATAGGTATAGTGGAGTGCAAGCCCATGGAATGTGTACTGTTGCATAATGCATGTCTGACAGATGTACTGTTGTATGTGGGGGGCTTGTCTGAAAGTCTTATTCGGTTTTTAAGTGATGATGTAATAATGGGATAATAAATAGTTTTCCGGGTCCAACGGCTTTCAAACTCACATGTTATTCTCCATAGACAGTAAAATAAACTATTATTTTCCGCTATTCTGACTAGCCTTTAAGAAAATTGTCATCTTATAGGGACTTGTTGCCTCAACCTAATCAAATCTATATTTTTCGCGGAAACCTGGACGTTACCCATTCATATATCATCTGGCTGCATAGCTACAGTGATTACTTTGTTAAAGTTTAGCGATTTTGTTTTAAAACCGCTAAAACGAAGGTGGTGATGACAAAGTTTACAAGTAGCAAAACCCGTCTGGCTGCGCTAATAAACGTCTTTTCACAAATTAGGGTAACACTTTATTTTAATGTGTCGCTGTTACAGTGTACCTACCTAATTAGGTACAGTGGTACAACCTGTGTAACAACATGTACTAGCATGTACTAGCATTGTACTTATATTATGTATTTGTGGGGACCTACATATACTTGTTACATTGTAATACTGAGTGCTTTTTCAAAACTTTTTTCATCAGAGGCAAAGGGCTGATCTGAGACCTGCTGGATGGGGTAAACTGATCATGATAGATTTAAGATACAAAACATTCTTAGCTCCAGTCAAGGCCACATTGTCATTAGTGTACATGTAACAGCTGCACTGCTACACCTTTGTTACTTTTTGATACAGTGGAATAAACCTGTCAAGTGTACCAGTTAATTACTTGCACGCACATATGACATATATGTTGTGTCTTTGATGTCTTGGAACATGTCTGCCATTACCCTACGTAGCACATGTATCAACTGTGTTGATACACACTTATTACTCTTTGATACAGTGGCATAAACCCATTAAAATGAAGTGTACCAGTTATGTACATTAAATCTATCATGACCAGATTTACCCCATCCAGCTGGTCTCAGGTCAGCACTTTGCCTCTGATGAAAAATATTGCGAAATTGACAAAGTTTTGAAAAAACACTCGGTATTACAATGTAACTATATGTAGGTACCCACAAATACATAAGGCAAGTACAATGCTAGTACATGCTAGTACATGTTGTTACACAGGTTGTACCACTGTACCTAATTAGGTAGGTACACTGTAACAGCGACATTAAAATAAAGTGTTACCCAAATTAGCTGCTGGGTCCGTGATGTCGGACTTAACAACCGAATTCTTTACTTCCTTTACTGTCTGGACGATGTAACAATGCAAATTTCTCCTTTGGGAGAAAGGGATTATTTTATCTTATCTTATCTTACCTAGCAGCAGAATAAGGACACATGGACTGTGTGGTACCAACCTAGCAGCAGAATGAGGACACATGGGCCATGTGGTACCTACCTAGCAGCAGCTTGCCCACTTGCGTGATCTGGTTCCCCTGGACCTGGACCAGAACACGGTCTTTGGCGCCTGGCGCACTGTGCAGCACCGCGCTGGCCTGAACCCGGTGCTGAAGGGCCACCAACACCAGCGCCGGGTCCAGTCCATACACCTCCAGGTTCTTTACAATGGTGACCTGAGAGAAGGAGAGAGGTATGGAATTATAATACTACTACTACTACTACAATTACTACTGGTAGTAATACAGATGGTACGGGTTGAGAATGCTCCTTTCTTTCCCGCACATCGGGACTCCCGAAGCATCGGGACTTTAATTAAAACTGCAACCGCAAGGGGGCAACATAAGACCGCCTTAATAAAATGAAGGTTCGGCTCATACCGGAAAACACGGAAAAACCCGAAGACACCGCGCTGGTGACAAGCGGAGAAAAGAGACATCACGCTCGGCATGTCAGATTGCAGTTTCAGAGTTTTCGAATGTTTTACAGCGTACCTCACAGCTGGCTCTCTCACTCGACGTAGCCTATAACTCAGTCAGTCCAGCAGAGATGCCAGAGCAACGTTTTGGTCAATGGAGAGGGAGAGAAATGCTCCGCATATCCGTCTCATTTAATCCGTCTCATTTAGGCTAATCATTAAAATGAAGGTGATGACTGGCGAAATTATAATCAAACGACGTTTCAATAAACCATTGTTGAAATTAATGAAAATGGTTTTAGAAGCCTTCAATTCCACCTGAAAGACTCGATATAGGCAACCTTAGATTAATTCATTAATTCATTACGGTTACAAGACCGCATTTCCGTGAATAGGCTATTATTGTCAAGGCGAAGACGAAAGAGATGGACAAGATGGACATTTAGGCTACATTTATGCTAGGAATACTTAGAAATGTGTAGGCCTATAGGCTATTTTAAAACGGAGGCATGTTCATTTTAACCGGCGACGCTGGGTAGCTTACCCAGCACTTTATCACAGATTTTGTCCCCACCACTTTTGACAACTGAAAATAAAATGTATTTAACAGAAATATCTTTAATAGGCCTACATGCCTATCATGTCACTTTACTTATAACCGTAGGCTACATGCATGGAGAAGATCGTGCATTTTGTAACATTGTAACAATTGATGGTCAGATATGCGATAGGGCAGTGAGGGTGATTCATTGTAACCATCGACTAGTAGGCCTATAGCTCCGCAAAAGAAGTTTCTAGCAACTTAGAATATATGGATCTCGTTATGCATGTTCATGTTGATTCAGAGATAGACATAGACTACCGTGGGCTACTGTGCGTCAATATAACAGCATTTTATCATGTGGTGAATGAATGACTAACGTCAGTTTAACATGTCAGAACTTTTGATCGGCGTTTCAAGTGCATGCCGCGAATAAATGAACTCGACTGACTGAATCCTTTATATTTCTTGGCTAAGTGCGAAGAGATTGACACTCGAACTGTGGCGTAACTGGTTGAGGCATCTTAATCATACGTCAGCGGAACCCATTAAGACAAGAGGCATTATTTTATTAAAAAGTTTTGCGATTTTTTTATGATTGCGATGTCTGCTGAAAAGAAAAGTTAATATGTGAATTCGTGGTTCAGCGCACACACACACACACACACACACACACACACACACACACACACATTTTTACATTTACATAATAGGGCTCGGGCACACGCCTTGCATTCTAGGAATATCGCCGCCATTTGGTAGCGCACTGAACGTAATATCCATTCATTCAGATGCACAAGACAAGAAGCAGAAATATAGTAGCGATTTATTATTTTCCTCTTGCGATCGTGGGTTGCACTGTTACACCCCACTACACAGCAACATACTACCAAGAAGGCAAAAACGAAGTAACAGGAACACACTAAAAGGCGGGAGTAAATCCATAGTAATCCATAGTAAACTAAGGAGTGAAGCTGCCAATGTGGCTGTGCCCGCGAAGTTTTGATGTCATGATCCCGAGCCCTAGTGTCAGGAAGTGTCTGTCGAGAGAGAGGGGGGAGGGAGGCAATCGTCCTCAATGCCGCATATAGGTAGGCTATAATGTCTAGTGAACTGGTTAGACAAGTGTGGGGGAGGGGGAATGATCGCACAAGACAATTGCTCTTCATGAAATGGGTAGTCTCACAGACGTTTGTCGATGTTTAAACGTAGCCTACTACATCACTTGCGAAATCGGACGTGGCACATAGAATTATTAGGCTACTGGATTTAATATAGCACAGACTTTGTTCATCCTATATTAGCCTATATTAAAATGTAATGTGCTGCGGGGAAGCATTGGGGAAGTCAGTTTAAGTTGTCCTGTAACAATTTGCCTCTTATTATAATCAAGAGTGTGCAGCCACTACGCACATAATAGTCTAGGTTACGGGCGGATGCGAGCAACCCCATGCAAAAGAAGGCCTTAAATTAACGGACTGAAGGCCTGTTTACATGTCAAACTTGATTAAATCTAAGAAACGAAAAACACAAATATCATGTATTGTGTCGTAAACAGTTAATGACTTCGTGGCCACTATGCCACGAAGTGGCAACTGCATCGCAGTGAGCTGAAGGATAGGAGGACCGACACTTATTAACACAAAGCTTTGTAAAGCACTAACAACCACCCCTCAAAGTTCATTGTCCATAAGTACAAACAATAAGTATAAAAATCCGACAATCCAAAACGATAACGAGATCTCCCAGAAACGAAAAACAAGTTTGTTGAGTAGCCTAGTCCTTCCAACAATCTCAGCTTTTGCGTTTGTTAGATAAAAGGCATTCTGTCCTGCTGTATTCCAATGAGAAAAAATCATCCACAAGGTAGGCTAAGGGTCACGGTAATGCAGCATGCAGGAATCTATATACGCACAAAACGAATGAATGGGTTATATCGGCCAAAACGAATGAATGGGTTGGGAGAGTCGTCTTGCTGTGTCAGCAGACTGCAGTCGGTCTCGAGGGGTTAAATAGCGCACGTACTTGAATTTTAATCTGAAGAAGACCACACTAAAATAAAATCAAATCAAAAAAGAAGGATTTCAAGTGTGCGAACCTTTTTCCATTTTTTTATGATTTAGCCTACTCTTGTTCTGCACCTTGACCAGGGATGTGCACAAACTTTTTTACTACACTTGAATTTTAAACCAACTCTTCTCTAGCCTATATCCTATAGCCATACTTTAATAATCAGATGTTATGCTCATTTTTGTAGGCTACACCTCACCGGCAAGCACGCACGCAAATGCTGCTTTTGCACATCTACAATATTGGCCAGGCTATATAGAATAGGCTTTTAGGACTGTGTTTTGCCTTCGTGCAACTTTAGTTGTGCTCAATCTAAATTATTGTCAGTAAGGATAGGTCATATTACCAAATGGCGAACTTCGAAAATTATTTAGGATATAGAGCCGTGGTGTCCATTACGCATGCAGTTATTTTATAGGCTATTGTTTTATTTGAGTGTTTTTGTCTACCATGGCAAACATAGTTGAAACGTTCGCTCTAAACTTATGTATTTCCAATCGGCTTTCACAAAACCGATGAGGTCCAGATCTCAGTGGCCTCACAGCTGCCTACAGCCATGCATAGTAAGCCTAACGATAGCCTAATAGTTATGACATTAATAGCCTATTAATGACCTCATGTCGGAATGGCACGTTGTTTGAAAAAAAAAAAAGTTAAATAGGCCTAGGCCTACCGCCGAGTGGGGATATGTCGGAATGAACAGCGGATACCAGCTGGGTTGTAAAACATTACTGTATTCGTTGATCTTATCGATGCAGTCCTTGCGGCCACTTCTCCCCATCATAGGAAACTTTCTGTTTAGTGTTGACAACACAAAGGCCTTCACGTTGTGTGGCAGTCCTTGCTTGCCCTTCGATCCATCCCAGTTGGTGGTTTTGCACCTGTCCCTGAGTTATAGTCTATATGAGTAAGCGCTTATGCTCTAACCGCATAATAAAAGAAGCACCTGCAGCAGTGCTTATGGCAAGGCTATTAACACCTGTCACTGAGCTATGGACAAGCAGTTATGCTCGAAAATTATCATAATAACAGACACACCTAATTGTATGGCTCTATGTTTAAACACATCAAATTAGCAAGCATTTCCGCAGCAACGTTTGCTTTCTTTTTCTGTCGGTCCGCGGTTGCTTGGTCAATTGCGCAGCAAATTATCAGATCACCGGACCTAATTTCACTCCATGTCTCTCGGACCAGCAGCAGTCTCCACGTTTCGCGGCCCATAGTTTGAGAAACGCTGCACAAACGTTTCCCCCAATACCATGGTGACAAAGAGAAATAAATATGATTTGACATTTAAGCTGATTGCTGACAAATTTGCCACACAATTCGGGAGAAGCAGCGGACAGGAGCGCCACCACAAGCAAGCACTTCTAGCCCAAATTAACATGGCAACGTTGCCTATGACTAAAGTGTCTAAGTAGGCTAGTCCTACTAATATTACATTTGATTGGTAGCATGTTTGTAGCGCGCCAGTTTACCCATCCCCCACATCAAAACAGCTTAGAATCAATCAAAGAATCAGCTGTGTCGGCGTTAGGCTGTAGGCGATTTTCTATAACCATTTTCATTCATTTCAACAATGGTTCATTGAAACGTCGTTTGAATAATTTCGCCAGTCATCACCTTCATTGTAATGATTAAATGAGATTAAGGAGTCGACTATTGACGGATATGCGGTCTTCATCATTTTGAAATGCGGGATGAAACTTTCTGCCACCTGGTGGTTGTTTGGGTACATTGCCTTAGCCTCGAAAAAAATCGGCTTGACGGCCTGCGGGATCTCTTCGGGAGTCCCGCGGGAGAAGGTGCATTCTCAACCCGTACCCACTGTAATATTAATAGTAACACTACTACAGTGGGTACGGGTTGAGAATGCACCTTCTCCCGCGGGACTCCCGAAGAGATCCCGCAGTGCGTCAAGCTGATTTTTTTCGAGGCTAAGGCAATGTGCCCAAACAACCACCAGGTGGCAGAAAGTTTCAACTGCATTTAATGATGAAGACCGCATATCCGTCAATAGTCGACTCCTTAATCTCATTGAATCATTAAAATGAAGGTGATGACTGGCGAAATTATTCAAACGACACTTCAATGAACCATTGTTGAAATGAATGAAAATGGTTATAGAAATCGCCTACAGCCAGCGTTATAAGAAATATATAAGTAATAGTTAAAGTCTTCTTCCGTATTAAACAGATAGCCTACGGGACGCTCTTTGTTCCGTAGGCTATTTTAAGGAACTACTCAATGCACACACACTGGGTAAACTGGCGCGCTACAAACATTAAAATGTCAAATCATATTTATTTCTCTTTATCGCCATGATATTGGGGGAAACGCGGAGAGGCGAGATGGTCAGTCCTCGTATTTGTTCTTCGTGTTTCGTTATAAGAAATATATAAGTAATAGTTAAAGTCTTCTTCTGTATTAAACAGATAGCCTACGGGACGCTCTTTGTTCCGTATTTTAAGGAACTACTCAATTCACACACACTGGGTAAACTGGCGCGCTACAAACATTAAAATGTCAAATCATATTTATTTCTCTTTGTCGCCATGATATTGGGGGAAACGCGGAGAGGCGAGATGGTCAGTCCTCTTTTTTTTTCTTCGCGTTTCGTTATAAAAAATATATAAGTAATAGTTAAAGTCTTCTTCTGTATTAAACAGATAGCCTACGGGACGCTCTTTGTTCCGTATTTTAAGGAACTACTCAATGCACACACACTGGGTAAACTGGCGCGCTACAAACATTAAAATGTCAAATCATATTTATTTCTCTTTGTCGCCATGATATTGGGGGAAACGCGGAGAGGCGAGATGGTCAGTCCTCGTATTTTTTCTTCGCGTTTCGTTATAAGAAATATATAAGTAATAGTTAAAGTCTTCTTCTGTATTAAACAGATAGCCTACGGGACGCTCTTTGTTCCGTATTTTAAGGAACTACTCAATGCACACACACTGGGTAAACTGGCGCGCTACAAACATTAAAATGTCAAATCATATGTATTTCTCTTTGTCGCCATGATATTGGGGGAAACGCGGAGAGGCGAGATGGTCAGTCCTCGTATTTTTTCTTCGCGTTTCGTTATAAGAAATATATAAGTAATAGTTAAAGTCTTCTTCTGTATTGAACAGATAGCCTACGGGACGCTCTTTGTTCCGTATTTTAAGGAACTACTCAATGCACACACACTGGGTAAACTGGCGCGCTACAAACATTAAAATGTCAAATCATATTTATTTCTTTGTCGCCATGGTAGGCCTATTGGGGGAAACGCGGAGAGGCGAGATGGTCAGTCCTCGTATTTTTTCTTCGCGTTTCGTCATAAGAATATATAAGTAATAGTTAAAGTCTTCTTCTGTATTCTCTGCCACATTCGACAACAGCATTCAAGTTCCTTCTCAGCACGATGACGTGACTTTGCTTGCTGTTGGCCCAGAACAACATGCTCGAATTCACCAACAGAGTCGCGGCAACGTTGGTAGATACGGATGCCTGCTCTTCAGAGCCATCACCACAAAGGAGCACTACAGAGCCTGGTGCAAAACCACCAACTGGGATGGATCGAAGGGCAAGCAAGCACTGCCACACAACGTCAAGACCTTTGTGTTGTCAACACTAAGCAGAAAGTTTCCTACGATGGGGAGAAGTGGCCGCAAGGACTGCATCGATAAGATCAACGAATGCCTTCGCAAGCCCCGAAACCCTGGCGATACATTTTCTTTCCTTTAATTCAATAAAACATTGTTTATCTGAAGAACTTTTCCGAGGTTGTCTTGTCTACCAAATCCTAAACTTAAATAGAGTAAACATTTTATCTTATGAAAAAACTCTTAGGGGGAACAGTTAGGCAGCCCTTCCTCCATTATCGTAGTAGGACTATAGGCAATTTATTAGAGGGGTCAAAAAAAACTCATAAAGTAGGCTAGACTAAATGTGTCACTTTAGTGATTGGCTCTTTCAAATGCAAATTAGGTGGATGGGCTTTTGAATGGGCCTGCTGCAGGTGAGAGGACAAATCCTAAGAATTTATTGTTTTTAGAAAGTGCCATTATCATTGCCATATTCTCTTAAAACATAGGTTATATATTTGAAAACGAGTTGATTAAAGGCTTCTAATGGTGTTTCTATAATATGATAAAAGCAGAGATTGAGATGTGTGTTTGGAACAGTTTTTCAAATCCCCCGGGGATATTTAGACTCCAGGGTGTTAAGCACTCATTCACAACTGTCCCATCGCTAAATGCTCTCTTGTGTTGCGTGATCACACACGTATACCTGTCGTAGTGTGCTTTTAATTTGATAGGCCTAATTATTATCTCCGCCAAGGATATAACAAAGTCTATGGATTTGCTATCCAGTAACCTAATAATTAGGCTATGTGCCACGTCCGATTTCGCAAGTGGTGTAGTAGGCTACATTTAAAAATCGACAGCCGCCTGTGAGATTCATTTCATGAAGAACAATTGTCTTGTGCGATCATTCCCCCTCCCCCACACTCGTCTAACCAGTTCACTACATTATAGCCTATGTGCGGCACTGAGGACGACACTTGAGCCCGACACTATGTCAATGTAAAAATGTGTGTGAGTGCGCGCTGAACCACGAATTAACATATTAACTTTTCTTTTCAGCAGACATCGCAAACATAAAATGAATCTCAAAACAGAAAGTCTTTCATTTTTTTTAATAAATCGATGCATTTTGTTTTGATGATTTCCGGGGAGGTGCCTCGACTGGCTTTCGAACCCCGGTCGCTGGCGTACGACTCCTATGCTTCAACCACTTGCGCCACAGTTGGATGTGAACCTTAATAGGCTTTATTCGGCAGATGTACTTGAAACGCCGATCAAAAGTTCTGACATGTTAAACTGACGTTAGTTATTAATTCACCACATGATAACATGCTGTCATATAGCTTGACGCCCAGCAGCCTATGGTAGTCTATGCCTATCTCTGAATCAACATGAACATCCATACGATACATACGTTGCTAGAAACTTATTTTGCGGAGCTAGGCCTGCTAGTCGATGGTTACAATGAATTACCCTCACTGCCCTATCGCATATCTGACCATCCATTGTTACAATGTTACAAAATGCGCGATCTTCTCCATGCATGTAGCCTACGGTTATAAGTAAAGTGACAAGCATAGGCATGTATTAAAGAGATTTCTGTTAAATACATTTTATTTTCAGTCGTCAAAAGTGGTGGGGACAAAATCTGTGATAACAAGTGCTGGCTACCCAGTGTCGCCGTTAAAATGAACATGCCTCCGTTTTAAAATAGCCTACACATTTCTAAGTATTCCTAGCATGTAAATGTTGCCAAAATGTCCATCTTGTCCATCTCTTTCGTCTTCGCCTTGACGTTGACAATAATAGCCTATTCACGGAAATGCGGTCTTGTAACCGTAATGAATTCATGAATTAATCTAAGGTTGCCTTTCGACTATTTCAGGTTGAATTGAAGGCTATTTCCTTCTGATAGGCCTATATGTTTCTAAAACCATTTTCATTCATTTCAACAATGGTTTATTGAAACGTCGTTTGATTAATTTCGCCAGTCATCACTTTAATTTTAATGATTAAATGAGACGGATATGCGGAGCATTTCTCTCCCTCTCCATTGACCAAAACGTTGCTCTGGCATCTCTGCTGGACTGATGAGTTATAGGCTACGTCGAGTGAGAGAGCTGTGAGGTAGGCTGTAAACATTCGAAAACTCTGCAACTGCAATCTAACATGCCGAGCGTCATGTCTCTTTTCTCCGCTTGTCACCAGCGCGGAGTCCTTGGGTTTTTCCATGAGCCGAACCTTCATATTATTAGGGCGGTCTATGTTGCCCCCTTGCGGTTGCAGTTTTCCCGATGCTTCGGGAGTCCCGATGTGCGGGAAAGAAAGGAGCATTCTCAACCCGTACCATCTGTACTTTAGAAGTAGTAGCACTTAGCACTTTACACTTTACGGCACACATAGGAACATACATTACATAGAAGAAACATACACATACTGTATGAGGAGCATTGCTATGAAATATGAAAAGCTGGGGAATATGGCTCTATATGCACAATGAAAACACTTCCACTGAATAAAGTGTTATGCTTTGCCAAGACAGTACACACTATCATATACAACACAGAAATACTCAAAAAATGACACAACATATTCAGACATGAAATGAAGTCACACCATACCAGGTATAACACACAGATGATGAATCAGAGCAGTACTTCTGATGGCAGATCAAGGCCATACCAGTGCAGGGGAGTACAATGCTTTATGCTCTTATCTAATCCAGTTAAGTACCTTTTTGTTGGAGCCCCTGGAGGCCACTGAGATATCGATGGGCTCCACAGCGCCCTTCTTCACTACTGCTGGCTGTCCAGGGAACTGCAGCTGGTGGCACTGCTGCATCTTGCCCAGCGTTCTGCAAACACAAGGGGGCGCTATTCAGTCAACTCAGACAAAAAAAAAAACCTAATTAAATCCTTTTCAAAATGATTAACTCACTCTAGTCACTAGTAGTTTGGTGACAGGTGTTTTGAGGCCTTTACCTTGTGAAAAGATCATCCCATTTGAGCTTTTCAATTTCATTGTATTCCGATTTCTCCAGCAAACAGTCACACAGAGTTGGGTTAATAGTGACAAAGCTGAAAAGGGAACAGAGATAGCAATCAGAGCTGCTAACATTTAGACTTACATGGCCCAAAACATAGACCGATTATTATACACACACGTTTGGTGAGAAAACACCTAACTTTTTAAATGCTAAATCATAAGGCATAACCTCTCTTCAATCCTCACTTTTTGTTGATCTCATCAACCAGCTCATTCCTCTTGACGTAGTCAGTGATGATAGTTCTGACGTCTGCAGGCTGCAACGCTGCTCCTTTCCTGAGGATAACAGACGCAGTCTGAGCCAACCTCACAACAAAGCCCAGACTATTCGATATTAAATTACTCAACACGAAGATAACTACAGCTTTCAAGATCTGGTGTATATACGTTCTCTTTTGCTATATGCATAGTACATCAAAATCTGATACAAGCATATTCATCCAACTAAAGCAGTCACGCACCTTTTGTGTGCATCTTGGAAGAGAGGCTCTAACCGTGCCGTAACCATATACATTACGGAGATCTCAGGGGGCTGGTATAGCACCTCACTCCCCTGCCCCGCCTCCGCTGGGGCATCCACTAGCCCACAATCATCAGGGGTAACAAACGAGCGCAGTCTGTAGGAGGCAAAAGCACAGGCTCAAAAGCAAAAATTCACCAAAGGAATTATACTGTCTATGAGAAGTCTGATGAAGCCACTGATCTAAGAGAGGAAAACATGTAGGCTACACCAGTGGTCCCCAAATGGCGGCCCGCGAGCCAGATCCGGCCCGCGCACGGTATTTTATTAGCCCGCGACGTGATGATTGAACAAGGTAAACAGACATGCGCTATCTATGGCCATGCGTGATTAGCGATCTCTCCACTTCAGTGTTACATTACATACATCTCTGAGAGTCATTCTCAGTGAGTTTGTTCTCTGATAACAGTCTCATAACAGATTATAACAAGTAGCCTACAAAAAAACGTAACGATAGCTGTTTTAGCGTGCTGTTTTAAAACTGTTCGCAATATCTCCGACGTCCATGTCAAATCCATTCCACTTGATTACAAATGCTACAATGAAACTCCATCTCATTCTCGTGTTTTCATTGCTATCTGCTCCTCACAACACACATATGCGCAAACACACAGATGAATGATCAGTAAAATTCAAGCTGACGACTGCTGGAGTCTACAAACAGGACTAACTCAAAAGACTCGCAAAATCCTTCTCGTTTTGGTTACGTTAAACAAAACACTGCTAATATTAATTAATTAGCGCTATGATACTTTATTATTATTTGTGAAACTTATAAAGGGTGACTGTAGGCCTACTGCTGAGGTGGCACAGCAAATGAGCTTCAGAAACAATCTTGTACACCAATTTTCTTTGTGATTGAAGAATGTTTAGTATATAAATTAATGTTCTTCCTAAATGCTAGGGGGAAGGAAATATTTGACCCCCAATGTAACCCTATGGGAATTTAACACATAGGGTTAACATAGGGGCAGGCAGATTTTTATTTTTTAAGGCCAGTTATTTCATGGATCCAGGATATTATGCATCCTGCTAAAGTTCCCTTGGCCGTTGGAATTAAAATAGCCCCACATCATCACATACCTTTCACCATAGCTAGAGATTGGCATGGTGCTTTTTCCAGTAGGCCTATTAGCCTGTTTGATGCTCATTGAGCTCAATGCAAAACAAACAGGCTAATAGGCCTACTGGAAAAAGCACCATTTTTACCATTTTTATTTTAAATTAAGGCATTAAGATCAATTGTCAAATGATGATTTTATATTCCTGTTTTAGCATGGTATCAAATACATATGCTCCTCACTGTATGCAATGAAAACTGTGTTCTTATCAGAGGATATCAAGAATTTGGTAATGTGAAACGTATAGAGATAATGCCTATGTTTAGTTTCACGATTGATTATTCACTGACATTTTAGATTTTGAAGAGCTTTCCTTCCTCGAAATCTGCGATGAATGGGGTCGGCTTCACGCATATCCCCATGCCTAAAACATTTCCTGGCCGCTTTCACATATTTCCAATAGTTTTCATTAAAACAAAATACAAATGGGACAAGATGATCCAAGTGAATAGCTGTAGCCTGACTAATAAGTGTGAATTGAAGCTATTTCCCTGATTGACTGCGTAGGCTGACTTTCTTCGAGTAAGCAATCCCATTATTGTTGTCACACTTGTGTGCAAAATATAGGAATAGGATACAGAAATCGTTTTTTTTTATTTGATGATTTTATCTAATTTACATTTAGCAGGTTCGAGAACAGATGGATCCACAAATGAGTTTTGTCTTGGCAGAGGTCTGCGCTCGAGTGGCCCTCTAGTTAGCATATCAAAATGAGTGTGATTGAGGGAGGAGGGAGGAGAGAGGGTGGAGTGTAGTGCTTGTGCATGTGCGCTTAATTTCACGTTAATAGGGATGTACAAAGAAAAGCTGGGCAGATTGCTCCGTACGCATAGTTTCATACATCTGATTTTTTTGTGTGCATGCGCTACTTCCCAGGTTTTCATGTATACAATGTTTTGGTAGGAATTCTTAGTACATGAGGCCCCTGGTCTCTTTAGGCAGCCCAGGCTCGGAAAATTGGAAACAAACAAAGTGGGGTCCCCCAAACAAAAATGATGCCCTGCGTGGAATTTATCTGGGAATATTGAAGGGAGGGGTGAGCTACCTCTCCTGTGTGTGTTGTGCCATCACTGACTTCACATTGTGAGTGTGCTGGTGTGGAGTGACCAGGGGGGAGTGCGGGACACTTACTCGCGGTGTTTCCAGTCCACCCCCACAATGCTCTCCACGCCTTTACTCAGCTCCTTGACCTGCACCAGCTGGTGCTCTGTCTGCATGCACTGCAGGAACTTGGACAGCTGGAGGAAGACGGTAGTGGAGGTGAGACCACAGACACAGGAGGCGAGTGAGAGAGGGAAAAAAACAGACAAAATTACTGAATTCCATTTCATATCAGGCAGAATGGTCCGGCACCACATAGGTCTGCTCTACAGTGGGTACGGGTTGAGAATGCACCTTCTCCCGCGGGACTCCCGAAGAGATCCCGCAGGCCGTCAAGCCGATTTTTTTCGAGGCTAAGGCAATGTACCCAAACAACCACCAGGTGGCAGAAAGTTTCATCCCACATTTCCAAATCATGAAGACCGCATATCCGTCAATAGTCGACTCCTTAATCTCATTTAATCATTACAATGAAGGTGATGACTGGCGAAATTATTCAAACGACGTTTCAATGAACCATTGTTGAAATGAATGAAAATGGTTATAGAAAATCGCCTACAGCCTAACGCCGACACAGCTGATTCTTTGATTGATTAAGCTGTTTTGATGTAGGGGATGGGTAAACTGGCGCGCTACAAACATGTTACCAATCAAATGTAATATTAGTAGGACTAGCCTACTTAGACACTTTAGTCATAGGCAACGTTGCCATGTTAATTTGGGCTAGAAGTGCTTGCTTGTGGTGGCGCTCCTGTCCGCTGCTTCTCCCGAATTGTGTGGCAAATTTGTCAGCAATCAGCTTAAATGTCAAATCATATTTATTTCTCTTTGTCGCCATGGTATTGGGGGAAACGCGGAGAAACGAGACGGTCAGTCCTCGTATTTTTTCTTCGCGTTTCGTTATAAGAAATATATAGGTAATAGTTAGTCTTTTTCCGTATTGAACGGCTACGGGACGCTCTTTGTTCCGTATTTTAAGGAACTACTCAATGCACACACACTACAATGAAAAACACACAAAGAAATCGCTAAACATACAGCCTACAACCAAATGACACTTTAATGCAGCGTTTCTCAAACTATGGGCCGCGAAACGTGGAGACTGCTGCTGGTCCGCGAGACATGGAGTGAAATTAGGTCCGGTGATCTGATAATTTGCTGCGCAATTGACCAAGCAACCGCGGACCGACAGAAAAAGAAAGCAAACGTTGCTGCTATCGGGAGGAAATGCTTGCTAAATTTATGTGTTTAAACATAGAGCCATACAATTAGGTGTGTCTGTTATTATGATAATTTTCGAGCATAACTGCTTGTCCATAGCTCAGTGACAGGTGTTAATAGCCTTGCCATAAGCACTGCTGTGGAATGCAGGTGCTTCTTTTATTATGCGGTTAGAGCATAAGCGCTTACTCATATAGACCAGGGGTCTTCAACCTTTTTCAGCCCAAGGACCCCTTGGCTGTGAGAGACTGAGCACGGACCCCCACACCTGGCACACCTCAAATCATGCCTATCATTTGAACCGTCAGTCATTAGTGCCTACATGCATGCACGTACGCGCACGCACACACACGAACGCACACATTCTAAACATAAGTTATTATTAACAGGGGGGTAACTGCTTTATACAACTCGTTTCTGATAATTCTTTACATAGTGTTGCATAAACTCGCCCTATAATAGAATGAATGTCACAAGGGTCAACTAAGGTGGATATGTAAGGGATAGAAAGGGAAGTTTCTAGGAAAATAATGCACGTTTTAAGTGTTAATAAGGTCCCGACGCCGCAGGCATTATTGCAGTGCATTATTTTCCTATAAACGCACGGCGCGGAGTTGATTATCCCGTTTACACCACTGCTACTATCATTTTCGTTTATATTGCCGCTGTCTTAGATACAACGTTGCTGTGTTACCGTTACATTCACATTGGCAAATTAATATTCAAGTGTGAGAAGCTCCGCTTTAACCTTCTCTGGTGGTATAAATTCAGCTAAATTCAGGCAAAGCTTCATTTGCTCAACCTGATACAGACAGAGAGCCTCTGCATCTTGTGTAAATATAACTTGTCTTACACAAGGAAACACAAACACACAAGATTATCGTTATCGTTTCATTTTGATGGTATGACATCGCGGAGAACGTTGGATTAATGAATTCACGCAGAACGCCTTGATCCCCGGTTGAAGACCCATATAGACTATAACTCAGGGACAGGTGCAAAACCACCAACTGGGATGGATCGAAGGGCAAGCAAGCACTGCCACACAACGTGAAGGCCTTTGTGTTGTCAACACTAAACAGAAAGTTTCCTACGATGGGGAGAAGTGGCCGCAAGGACTGCATCGATAAGATCAACGAATGCCTTTGCAAGCCCCGAAACCCCGGTGATACATTTTCTTTCCTTTAATTCAATAAAAAAATGTTTATCTGAAGAACTTTTCCGAGGTTGTCTTGTCTACCAAATCCTAAACTTAAATAGCGTAAACATTCACATAGGCGATTAACTTTTCTTTTCAGCAGACATCGCAAACATAAGATAAAATGTTAGGCAGCCCTTCCCTCCATATCGTAGTAGGCCTATAGGCAATTTATTAGAGGGGTCAAAAAAACTCATAAAGTAGGCTAGCCTGCTACTTTTTCCAGACTAAATGTGTCACTTTAGTGATTGGCTCTTTCAAATGCAAATGAGGTGGATGGGCTTTTGAATGGGCCTGCTGCAGGTGAGAGGACAAATCCTAAGAATTTGTTGTTTTTACAAAGTGCCATTATCATTGGCATATTCTCTTAAAACAATACATACGTTTAGAGCGAACGTTTCAACTATGTTTGCCATGGTAGACAAAAACACTCAAATAAAACAATAGCCTAAAAACTGTAGTGCGTAATGGATACGGCTCTATATCCTAAATAATTTTCGAGGTTCGCCATTTGGTAAAAAGCCAGGTCTATATATATATAGAGAGAGAGAGAGAAAGAGAGAGAGAGAGAGATTCATGCATTCTGCATTACCGTGACCCTATACCTTGGATGTTTTTTTTCTCATTGGAATACAGCAGGACAGGATGCCTTTTATCTATCAAACGCAAAAGCTGAGATTGTTGGAAGGACTAGGCTACTCAACAAACTTGTTTTTCGTTTCTGGGAGATCTCGTTATCGTTTTGGATTGTCGGATTTTATACTTATTGTATATACAGGATGAACAAAGTCCATGGATTTGCTATATTAAATCCAGTAGCCTAATAATTGTGCCACGTCCGATTTTGCAAGTGGTGTAGTAGGCCTAGGCTACATTTAAAAATCGACAGCCGTATGTGAGATCCATTTCATGAAGAGCAATTGTCTTGTGCGCTCATGCCCCCTCCCCCACACTCGTCTGTGGCACTGAGGACGACTGCCTCTCCCTCTTCTCTCTCGACAGACACCTGAGCCCGACTCGTCAATGTAAAAATGTGCGTGAGTGTGCGCTGAACCACGAATTCACATAGGCGATTAACTTTTCTTTTCGGCAGACATCGCAAACATAAAAAAAATCGCAAAACAGAAAATCTTTCATTTTTTAATAAAACGACAACTTTTCTCTTGATGAGTACCGGAGAGGTTCTTCAAATGGGTTTCGAACCCCGATCGCTGGCGTACCTAGCACATGCTCCAGCCAGTTGCGCCACAGCTCGATTGTACATCGTTATGCTTTATTCGCCCCATGGACTTGAAACGCCGATCAAAAGTTCTGACATGTTAAACTGACGTTAGTTATTAATTCACCACATGATAAAATGCTGTCATATAGCTTGACGCCCAGCAGCCTATGGTAGTCTATGCCTATCTCTGAATCAACATGAACATGCATAGCCTAGGCTACGATAGGCCTACATACGTTGCTAGAAACTTATATTGCGGAGCTATAGGCCTCCTAGTCGATGGTTACAATGAATCACCCTCACTGCCCTATCGCATATCTGACCATCCATTGTTACAATGTTACAAAATGCGCGATATTCTCCATGCATGTAGCCTACGGTTATAAGTAAAGTGACAAGCATAGGCATGTATTAAAGAGATTTCTGTTAAATACATTTTATTTTCAGTCGTCAAAAGTGGTGGGGACAAAATCTGTGATAACAAGTGCTGGGTACATGTAGGCTACCCAGCGTCGCCGGTTAAAATGAACATGCCTCCGTTTTAAAATAGCCTATACACGGAAATGCGGTCTTAGGCTAACCGTAATGAATTCATGAATTAATCTAAGGTTGCCTTTCGAGTATTTCAGGTTGAATTGAAGGCTATTTCCTTCTGATAGGCCTATAGGCGATTTTCTAAAACCATTTTCATTCATTTCAACAATGGTTTATTGAAACGTCGTTTGATTAATTTCGCCAGTCATCACTTTCATTTTAATGATTAAATGAGACGGATATGCGGAGCATTTCTCTCCCCCTCCATTGACCAAAACGTTGCTCTGGCATCTCTGCTGGACTGACTGAGTTATAGGCTACGTCGAGTGAGAGAGCTGTGAGGTAGGCTGTAAACATTCGAAAACTCTGCAACTGCAATCTAACATGCCGAGCGTCATGTCTCTTTTCTCCGCTTGTCACCAGCGCGGAGTCCTCGGGTTTTTCCATGAGCCGAACCTTCATATTATTAGGGCGGTCTATGTTGCCCCCTTGCGGTTGCAGTTTTCCCGATGCTTCGGGAGTCCCGATGTGCGGGAAAGAAAGGAGCATTCTCAACCCGTACCATCTGTATGTGGTGTTTTCAGTGAGATATTTTGATGAGGTCTTGCGAGTCATCTCTTTGATGCAGCTGTGTTTTCATGAGTCTGGCCTACTTCCACTCTCCAGCAGGCCTAGTACTTCTGTCATATATCTCTAGAAATAACACGGCGTCTACTTGGACCATTTGATGTTTTTCAGTTATCTTCGGGTTATTCACCCGAAGCATTCTATTCCACATCTCTACAGGAGTCACAAGAGTCCCTTTGCTCTTTTGTTTTTGGAGGAGATAATAGCAAAAATTAAACATTTCAATTTACATTGGATGACATGAAAATGTCACTGAAACACTATATCACTGAAATACTATTTGAGGTATAATCATTTAAAAACCTGTCAGAAAGAGTAGTATTTTGACTGTTGTGTTGTAGAGTGGCTTAAAAACAACACTATACCTTTTTGTAGCTGGATTTCTTAATGTCAAGCTGCTTCCCACTAGGGCTGGATAAAAGGAAAGAGTGCATTCATTCTTAATCATTTATCAGATATTTTTATCCTAAGTGACATAGCAAGAGAATCACATTCAAGCTACAGTGCGATGAAGCTAGGAATTACTACTCTCAAAACCATAGGTGGACATCCCGAGGCCAGAAAGTAAAAGTCCTGCCATACTGTATATTCCTTCTACCTGTGCAATTAACACAGGTGATATCACACATTATCTGGTCTAACTGGCTGCTAATTAGGAGCTGGTTTACTTAATGGTTGAACTAAAGACTTGGCAGGACTTTTGGAAGTGCATGGGAAGTGCAAACATCCAGAGTACATCCACACTCCATAAAGACAATAAAACCCCAGGGCCGGACTGTCTGCGTCAGCTGAGTAGATTCTACGCATAGTTGGTGTGTGACTAGACACATTAGTGTGTGTTTAGGGGTGCGTCACTGGGGGATGAGATGAGTGGGATAGTCGTACCAGCAGGACACCATGTGGTTCCGCAGGAAGGTGCTGGTCAATAGGGGGAGCTCTGACTTCTTCACCTTGGTTTTGAGTGCATGGAAGAAACACTGGAGGAGTAACTCATCCATCTGCTCTGTAAACAACATCAACAACAAAAAGACAAAACGTCAATATTCCCACTGGACACTGAAAGGCTCCAATTCCACAGCACCCCTGGAGCAAGGTTGTCTGCCCAGAGTTGTGTCTCCTCTCTAATCCTGATGCTGTCCCCTGCAGAGGTACACGGGGAGGTCAAGCGCACCCCAGGGCCTCATACAGTCTCCCTGCTGACACCTCGTTCAACACTGAGAGTTAAAATGTGGCTTCAGAAAGTAAAAGTCCGACCACATATTTGTTCCAACCATTCGCTAAACCAGCAGATTCTAATTAGCACAACTCAACTAAACTTAGCCAGGTAGATCAGATAATTTGTGTCATCACCTGTTTTAGGTGCATAGGTAGAACAGGTAGGATTTGTACTTCCTGAAGCCGGACTTCTACAACTCTGCGTCCACATAAACTATATGAATAGTTGTGTAATACATGTTGACATACAATACATGATTGGAGAATAATAACACAAGTAGACACAAGTGACTTCATAATCTAATCAATGCATCTCCTCACACTATTTAAAACTGTAACTGTGTGTCAAAATGTCCATTTAATGTTAATTCTTCAGTCTGAACCTTCCTGGAAACCTTAAAGACTGTGCTTTTGTTCTTGCTGCAGGGATGCCTGAAAAGGTTGACAGGGCTGTCATTCCACTGCTCGCAAAGGCCTTCATTAGCACAGTTTAACTTATTACCCCTTCAAAAAACAAGGCCTAAGGCAGGGAAAGACGATCTCACTGAAATCCCTTAATTTCCTCCTCTTGAGCTTCTCCCACCTTGAGGAGATCTGGAGTCCTGGTCCTCCAGCTCTTCTTCTACGTCTTCCTCCTCGGCCTGCCCCTCCTCTCCCTTGGCTAGGCTTAGTTGCTGGATGTCTGGACAGGCGGAGTTGACGTCTGTCGGTCGACCGCCCTCAGGGGTGGGGTGAGGTTCTCCTTCACCGTTCTCCTGCGCTCTCTCTTCCCCCTCCTCCTCACCTCCACTCTCCTCGAACATTTCCACCACATCCTTGTCATAGTCTTTAGCGATGGTAGGAGGAGCACTCTTATCTCCAAATGCCCTGAGGAAGTAATATTTACAAAGTGATGATTAAAAAAGAACAAGGGAACGGATTTTTGGTGGAGAAAAAGAAAACTTGACATGGGTAGCTGAAAGAGTAAACATCCCTATCTAGGGCTGTGCATTGCTACATTGGTATACACAAGACATGCTACAAAAAAAAGACAGTCTGTGCTACTGTAATCCACTTTAAAAGTTGGTTATGAAGACCACACAGTATTATACTGGTCTGAGTACAGTAATTAAATAAATATATGAATATAATAAATATTTAATATATAAGATAAAAAGCTGAGTTTACATGATTATATCTATCTATGCATTCCGAAAGACATACTGTAAACATCTCCTAGGTGACGGGTTTATTTTCCTACTTCTAGAGACTTCACTTGAACGAATGACCATACTTGATTAGACACCTTTTTGAATTACTCTCTTCTGAAAAAATATTTGTCTCTATTCTAACTCTTTTCTTGATAAATTCTACTCGATCAACTACCTTCTACCTTTTACTTCTACATCTTTTTCTACATCTCTTGAGGACCTTTTCTATATTTTCCCAAGAACTCCGGTGAGTTGAGATACACCGCTAGCATTTTGCTTGCGAGTGATTAGCACCGTTAGCTGCTCGCCAGTCGGAGATTTACTTTTACTTTATTGTTAGGGCCCGAGCACCGAGGTGCGGCCGCTGAAACAGCGGCTGCACCGTAGGTGCAAGGCCCTATTGTTACTGCTCAGATTATTATTATTATTATTATTAGGGCCAGAGCACCGAGGTGCAGCCACACCGTAGGCGCAAGGCCCTATTGTTTTTGCTCAGATTATTATTAGAGCCCGAGCACCGAGGTGAGGCCACTGAAGTGGCTGCACCGTAGCAAGGCCCTATTGTTTTGGCTCAGATTATTCTTATTCTTATTAGGGCCCGAGCACCGAGGTGCGGCCGCTGTAGCAGTGGCTGCACCGTAGGTGCAAGGCCCTATTGTTTTTACTCAGATTATTATTATTATTATTATTATGCTCTCATCCTCATAGCGCGTGCCACGTGTGGCCTTTTTTCACCAACTTGGCATGCTCCAAAACTCTTGTAATTTGGCAGCTACATGTGGAATTACGGTCGCTACTCAGAGACAGAGCTCTGGCCTAGGGTGTGGCTTTTACATTTAGACTACATAGTGAATCTTAGACAAATTTGGGTTATGATTATCATTATCAACACTTCTCCTAGACGGTTTATCGAAATCATGTCATATGGGCAGTAAAATGATCTGGAGGGGTTGCTCAAGAGAAATTGCGAACAGATTTTTTAATTTTTGAAGCATATTGAAATGGCAAAGGTTTGAATTATGGCGACTTATTAAAGAAACAGGACGTTTGTGTTATAGGCAGAAAAAAGGCAATAATTTGGATGTAATTTCGCAGCTACATGTGGAATTGCTATTGATAGTCAGAGACAGGGCTTTGACTTAAGGTGTGTCTTCGGGACTCTATAACACCACCTAGCAGCGAGTTGTCCGTCGTGGTTGACACAAACATTCACCAAAATGAACCAAATTTGGTGGGCTTGTCTGTTATTGCTATTGCTAGTCAGAGACAGAGCTCTGGCCTAGGGTGTGGCTTAGGGACTCTATAGCGCCACCTAGCAGATTGTGTGTTGTGGTTGATGCGTACATTCACGAAAATTAACCAAATTTGGTGGTTTTGTGTGTTATCCCTACCGCTAGTCAGAGACAGAGCTCTGGCCTAGGGTGTGGCTTAGGGACTCTATAGCGCCACCTAGGGCATTGTCTGTTGTGGTTGGCACACACATTAACAAAAATAAACCAGATTTGGTGGCTTGTGTGTTATTGCTATCGCTAGTCAGAGACAGAGTGTGACGGGGCGCATAGCGACCGCCACCGCAGCAATGCTGCTTGCTCGCTAAAACTGAGCGCTAACGTCCGTTTATGTTTGTTGTATGTTTGTTAAACTGTTTACTGCTATGTAATTACCATGTCATTCATCACACAATCTCTGTAATTTCTTGACTAGTCTGAAACATTCTACACAACTGTGAATTAGCCTGGCTTACTATTAACCATTACAACTCTTTAGAATCACGTTCACCATCAATACATTAACATCACGTTATCACTCACTTATGTTCATTGTCTTTTCAGTTAAAATAAGCACTCATCAAACAGGTTTTGTCTCATCAATGCTGTGTTTATTTTAAGTTAGTAACCATTCAGTTTAAAGTGTGGGTAACGTTCGTCTTACCAGCGTTCAGCGTCTCATCGTCAGATTGTTTTGAAAGGGATTTCCTGGCCCGAATTCCTGCTTATCAGTGATGCCACTTCTGGGTTCACCGGAAATGAACCCCGGTTTCGTAAATGTGATATTTATAGGCTGTAAATTGAATGAAGGTTATGCCTTCTTATAGTGCCAGTGTTTAGATATTGTCTTTAATGTTAAGTGTTTAGATATTTTGGAATGTCTTTATAGCTGTATTTAGCTTCTTTATTGTTATGTCACTTGAGCATCCCCTGTATTATTTTGTACAATGGTATGACCCAATTGTAGGGGCTCACTGGGGCCTAACTTAAGCCATCCTGTTTTAGTGGTTCAAGAGAGCTGGCATTGAATAGACATGTAGTCTTGAAGCTCTCATGTGATGTAACATTGATCAGTGAACATTCGTCTAGACAAAATGTATAAGTATATTTTTTACTATTATGTCAATTTATTTTCTTAATTGAAAAAGTTTTTCTTTCCTTTTTTTCCCTTTTTCATCTTTGGTTTTTGTTATTATTAACTATTTTATAGCTTACGGGCCTTCTTTTGGGCAAAATAAAAAAAAAACCAATCTTCAACTAATCCACCTGAGAGTGTTCCACCTTTTGCTCAACCCATCTCAACACATCTACCCTTAACACAGAGCTTAGGGACTCTATAGCGCCACCTAGCGCATTGTCTGTTGTGGTTGACATATACATTCACAAAAATGAACCAAATTTGGTGGACTTGTGTGTTATTGCTGCCGCTATTCAGAGACCAAGCTCTGGCCTAGGGTGTGGCTTAGGGACTTTATAGCGGCATATAGCGTGTTGTCTGTTGTGGCTCACTACATACTTTCATTAAAATTAACCTAATTTGGTGGGCATGGGTGGTATTGCTATCGCTAGTCAGGGACAGAGCTCTGGCCTAGGGTGTGGCTTAGTTAGATTCCGGAATGTCACGGGTCCGGATCGCAGGTGCGAGGGCCCGCATCGCCGCTTGCGGCTATATTTTTCTTTTAGTAATGTTAATGTAAGGATATTATATTTATATATGTTATGGATTACCATAGAAGTCATTAATGAATATATTGAATTGTATGATTATATATGACCTTTGGTTGGTAACAAACTCCTAACTGTGCATTCAGACCAAGACCATCAAAAGCGTCAAAGTCGCTGGTGAAGCTCATAGCTCCACGCTCAACCCAGTTTGGCACCGAAAGCGTCAAAGCCATGACGTGAAACATTCGAACAAACCATAAGCAGCAATCCTGCGAGTTTGACATTCTGATTAGTTGACGCCGAACCGTGTCATAGCTCATTACCATAAAGTTAACTGACTGTGCGTTCAGACCAAGACCGTCAAAAGCGTCAAGAGCGCCGGAAATCATTCATTTTCTATGGAGAGTCGGCGTTACCGGCGTCAAAAGCGTTCTGGGCGTGAGCGTGGCTTCATGAGCGTCACGGGCATCAAAAAAAAGTTGAGCCTCAGTTAACTTTATGGTAATGAGCTATGACACGGTTCGGCGTCAACCAATTAGAATTTGGAACTCTCAGGATTGCTGATTGTGGTTTGTTTGAAGGTTTCACGTCGTGGCTTTGACGCTTTCGGCGCTGAACTGGGTTGAGCGTCCGGCTATGAGCTTCACTAGTGACTTTGACGCTTTTGACGCTTTTGGTCTGAACGCACAGTGAGGCTCAACTTTTTTTTGACGCCTGTGAAGCTCATGAATCCACGCTCACGGCCAGAACGCTTTTGACGCTGGTAACGCCGACTCTCCATAGAAAATGAATGATTTCCGGCGCTCTTGACGCTTTTGACGGTCTTGGTCTGAATCACTGATCTATAAAGAATACCTGGATAAAATATACCTGGATATAAACCTGAAGTCTTTATAGATCAGTGGTCTGAATGCACAGTAAGAGATAGGAGACGTTATTATTAGAATGTTTAGAGGTGCGCACGTTTATTTTGGACATTTGAGTTTTATTATTTATTTGATATTTGCATTTTTAAGAGCTCTTTTATTATTTTGTGGGGTTTTCTATTTTACTTATATTCATAGTCTCTCTTCTTTCCTCTTAGAGAGAACAAGGTATCTGTATAAAATAAATTTGCATTATTTAATTACTACTTTACATCTGTCTATTGTCAATTCCCCCCCCCCCCTAACTGTACCTAGAACTGGCCTAAACTATCACTAAATGATAACAGCAACCCTGGTTACTTTTACAGGTTTATTTCTATTAGAGGGGAGTAGAGGGGTGCTACACTACGAATTACTTACTCTCTAAGCACCGGTGACTCTTTATTTTAAAATGTTTTCTAGATTTTAGCATACATGTGAGGTGTAACTGCACATACAGTAGATGCCAGAGATTATGTGGATTGTGCTACAAAACTCTCAACGTCTGTAGCACCTGTGCTATGAGCAAAAACAGTTTAGCTATCCAAGCGTCAACACTAGAAGCGCCGTGCTGTTCTGACCCACTTATACCTAGAAGTGCCGCGCCCCGGTCATTAGACCGCTTTGACTTCCTGCTAGAAGCACCGTGCTGGTGTGAACTACTTCAAACGCGGCTGAGGCAGCAAAAAGACCGCTGAGTCCTCAGACTGGGACGCTGTTACTTACACATAATGATAGCTAGATGGTGCTTCGTGCACGAATCAAATCGTTTGGTCATAAATTCAGTTTGCACTAAGCCATGTGTCATTCGTGTCAGACCGTGTTGATAGTCTGTGGTTGTTTCATCATGACATACAGCACGTTTGAGTTATCTGTTCATTTATTTGTGTTGATTTGTGTTGTTTGAGGTAAAAACAGTATTTTATTTTTCATATTTTGTTTAAAAACATTTTGTATGCTACTTAGAAATGTTATTTATAGGCTATTTTAAAATGGAGGCATGCGTTCTGTGATTAGGAGCCTGACCCGACGGAACCGAGGGGACAGATGAACAATTTCAGCCCAACAACGGTGTTGTTGGATCTCGAGATCCGTAACACCGGCCCGCAGTTCGGGTTTGGGCAGATAATCTAAGCTCTAAAATGAATGGGTGGCTAGTTATAATTCACTCCCCAAATTCACTTCTATTCACTCTAATAGGTAGCCTATGTTCGCGCAGCCGAATATGATCACGGACCTGGAACAAAGACGAATCCTAACCTAGTCTGGTTTCAATAACATAGTAGCCAGGGGCCGTATTACAGAAAAATATCCTAAGTGCTTGTCCTAACTTTTAAGTTTCAAAGATAGGAAAAATCCTATCTTCCTATTATTATGCATCCTGATAAAGTATTATGCATATATTATATATATGCATAAATATATTATGCATCCTGATAAAGTTCCCTTGGCCTTTGGAATTAAAATAGCCCCACATCATCACATACCCTTCACCATAGCTAGAGATTGGCATGGTGCTTTTTCCAGTAGGCCTATTACCCTGTTTGATGCTCATTGAGCTCTATGCAAATCAAACAGGCTAATAGGCCTCCTGGAAAAAGCACCATGCCAATCTCTAGCTATGGTGAAGGGTATGTGATGCAGTGTTTCCCCTAGGATGTCTTTGAAGGTGCGGGGGCCAGGACCACGGCTCAGGGACCCCGACCCCAAAAGGAGGGTACGGGGTATTTGAGTTGAACATTTACAAAAAAACACCCTAAAATGGTGACTGTTCAAAATAAATGATAAACCTAGTCTTAAAATACCTGCAACAAGCATAACCTGCAGAGCTAGTCAGTTTACAAGACAGTGAGGGAGACTAAACCAACGAACACCCCCAACCCCAGAGTGACCCCTGACCCCAACCCCCTGAACATATAAATCTCACACCATACTGTATGTGCAAGAACACATTTTATTGAAATTAAATAAGTTTGCAGGATGGCTCAGAGCATTTTATTTTCCTGTTTTTTTTTTTTTTTTTTAAAAACAAGTTAGAAGAATGGCTAAACATATTAGTGGCAAAGCTTGCAGGATGGCATTTTATTTTCCTGATTTTTTTGAAAAACAAGTTAGAGGAATGGCTAAAAATATTGGTGGCAAAGCTACTTAAGATTATATCGCTGTCACTCATCTAAAATCTTAAATAGCCCAGTCTACAGATCCCTCACTGATATGTTACGCATCCCACGTTATTAAGCTACCTGCTTGCCGACAGCAGAAAGTGAAAGTAAGGCTGCGATCGCACAGTCCAGTCGAAGTAAATAACAGTTGAAGTAAACAACTTTTACAAATAACGAATCCCGATGGCCCATGCTAAAGGCAAATGCGTGAAATACAAGCATTACAGTGAGACGTACTGTAGGCTATAGGCCATCTAGCTTCTGATAACGATAACAAAATAAATTGTTTATTTTAACACGGTGGAGAAAGACGAATTTGGCGCTTCAGTGCTGTAGCCTCGCAAGAAATTAGAGCTAGAATGTCCTCGTAATAATAATAATTCATTTGGACTATTTCATTCTTAAACATTAGGCTACATGTTTTACATTCAATGTAGGCTACACTGCGAGACATTCACGTTGCAAGGCCTGGGCAGTCAACCGTCCGTCAAGTATGCAAGTGAAACTGCGCTCCGCCCGGACGCAAAGACAGCGGAGAAATGTGTAGACAGAAACGATTGATAAAAAAGGTTCTTTGGTGTTGATATATTCAATTACATAGGCTATGAAAATTCTGAAGGTGTGGCGGCAGAAATTAAGGTGCGGCGGGCCGCCACGGTAAAATGTAGCTATATAGCGGAAACCCTGTGATGATGTAGGGCTATTTTAATTCCAAAGGCCAAGGGAACTTTATCGGGATGCATAATATCCTGGATCCATGAAATAGCTGGCCTTTAAAAATAAAAATCTGCCCCTATATGCCCCTGTTAACCCTATGTGTTAAATTCCCATAGGATTACATAGGGGGTCAAATACTTCCTTCCCCTAGCATTTAAGGAAAACATTTATTTATGGTTATGGTTATGGTTATGGTTATGGTTATGGTTATTTAGCAGACGCCTTTGTCCAAAGCGACATACAAATAAATAACAATACAAATTAAATAACAGTGAACAATTACAAAAAAGGAGAATAGCAATATTATCAATAAAACAATCAATTAAGCACTAACCTAATGAGAAATAAAACAATGAAATGAGAATAGCAATCAAATAAGTCACTCAGTTAATTATATAATAACAATAACTATAGGGTATGGCTAAATTTAAGGACAATAGCAAAATAAATGTCAAATTCTAACAATGGACAAATTATAACAAAACAATACTATTATACAAACCATAACACATAACAAACGCTCAAAAGACTAAGTGCATATTAAACAAATATGCCTTAAGACCCCTCTTGAAAGATCCAAAACTGTTGCTGGAACGGAGAGCACTGGGCAACTCATTCCACCAACACGGAACCACTGAAGAATAGACCCCTGCTGAGCCTACGTCACTACGTTCGCTGGCGGCAAAACAACCATCAACTGCCATCAGCGACAACGCTAAACTCATCCGATATGTCATTGTATTGTAAATCTTAGACATGACCATTTGGGACATAGTTATATATCCAATGATCTATACACCCGCCACTTCTCCTTACTGTATACGCTCGGTTTTTCAATAACGTAATTATAAATATCTGGCCATTCAACGGAGGGCAATCTTGCGACGTCTTCTTTCCATTCACTTAGAATGGGGATCTGTCAGAATGATCCCACCTGATAACGTAGCCTACGTTTTTTCAAAGTTTTTTCAAATAATCCTCCCAATCCCATACACTGAGTGTATGTACATACTGTTTTATATCGTTAGCCATTTCATCAAAGGTTACGGACTAATTTTAGCCGCATTACTAGTGCTTTTCAATAGCCGTCTAACTTTTCTGCCGCCACTGACGTCACGCCACTCCGAATGTTTATCCGTTGTGAAGGGGTCTATAGGATCTACAGTTTGACCTAGCATGAATGGTTTGTCGACATAACAGACGCTCCTCAGAAGATCGCAATGGGCGGTTGGGAATGTACATCTTGATCAAAGAACTGAAGTAGCTAGGAGCAGATCCAGTCAGTGTCCTATAGGCCAGAGTGAGAGATTTAAATTTAATTCTGGCTACTATATTTATGTACGATACATTCTTCAATGTATCAAAAAAAATTGGTGTCCTTGGCGGTTTGATTTTTTTAATTAAGGCATTAAGATCAATTGTCAAATGATGATTTTATATTCCTGTTTAAGCATGGTATCAAATACATGTGCTCCCCACTGTATAAATGTTTTATGGTAAAATATTATTCTCATGCCCGACTGACAGGAAACTTATAGGAGGGAGCCCTTGCGACATCTGCTATGAAAGAGAACCGCAGCCTGAAAAAACAAGGCCAAACGTGAGACTGGCAGTGTTGTCACATAAGTAAGAGCAAAATAGCTCTAAACTAGCTAGTACCAGTGTGCTTTTGATCATGTAAAAATACTGGGTGATAAAACACGCGTAGTTAGGAAAAGTCGTGAATGTAGGGGTCCTGGAATTTAATCGAGTGAAAATATATATATATTTCCCAGGACCGCAGACCGGAAGTTCTAGGTATATCTAGGTCAAACCAGCATGGCGCTTTAAGTAATACGTCTCAGCGGTCAAATGACCGGCGCTTGGCGCTTCTAGTGTTAATTACCTATCAAAAAACATTAATACTGCTGTAAGAGTGATATAGGTCTGGCAGGGCAGTTCAGTACACAGTAGCACTGTGGTCCTCACCATAGCTGGTCCATGTAGGTGTGGAGGACATTCACTCCCTTGCCCTTCATGCCACTGCTTGCCATCTCAGAGTTGGACATGGTAACAGTTCCCACAGCAACAGGCGCTCTTGGAACAAACAATAGTTTTCAAGTTTTAGGAGGGAGCTTTCAAGCTTCTTGCTAATTTTCAGCCATTTAGTCTAGTGATCTGAAAACCTTCAATCACAGAGGCTCTGTTCAATAGGCATATGCACAGACTGTTCAGGTACCAGGTCCAGCGGAGCCAGATACAGTATGTTTGAACCTGCCGCTATTGTTAATGTAATTTAGAATCTACCCAGACTCGCATTGTTGAATCAAGTGAATCAGCACATTACGATGTAAAAGGATTTATGCATGTGTTAAAAGTTGCTATTATTGGGCAAACCATATCTTCAGTGTTGGAGTGAACATGTACTGTAAGGAGCAAAATACAACAGAAGATGCAGTTACAAAACAATTAACGCTCCACTGGAAACAAATAGGTACCTGAACAGCCCTCCATACATGTATCCTATACATATCTACTACCACCAAAAACACTTTCTTACTATATTATGGGCATACTGTAATAGGAAAGAATGTGTTGATGTGTAAGGTTATTAGCCACTTAAAGGAATAGTTCGGAATTTTGGACATAGGACCTCATTTCCAACTTTACCGAGGTGATATAGGTCGGTGGAGACCGTTTTTATCGCGTTTAGCCCCTTCCTTCAGTTGCAACGTCCCCCTTTGCTAACGCTGGTTTTGAGCTAACACATTTCTACGGTAACATCAGTCTGACATCAACAACAGTCTTACTCACTCCACCGCACACGAGACAAGTCAATTAAATCGTCGGACTATCGATATACATGTCCGTGTTGATAGAATAATTTTAGAAATAAAACTAACCTTGCAACTCAATGATTTATTACATTTTGAGGGACTAGTTTCTCAATATCAATCCGCCACTGCCATACAGGGAACAAACTAGGCTATTGCAATGCGATGCAAGGTTCGTTTTATTTCTAACATGGTTCTATCAACACTAGGCATGTGCATCGATAGTCTGACGTTAAAATGTATTTGTTTCGGGTGTTCTGTGGAGTGTTTTCAGTGGCAGGCTGGATGTTACCGTTGACTTGCGTTAATTGGCACCTGATTAGCACGAGATGAATGCTGCAACTCATAGGAAGGGCAGAAATTCACTGAAAATGGTCTTCACCGACCTATATCACCCAGACTGAATTGGAAATGAGGTCCTATGTCCAAAATTCCGAACTATTGCTTTAACAACGTTGGAAAGCGCAGTCTTGCATACCTATTTCCAACCACAGTAATGGCACAGACATCTCCACGAGCAACTTCAGGGAGACCGGACGGAGGCGTAACAACCCCAGGCAGCATGAGATCTGATGGAAAGAGATGGGCACACGTGTAAATGCACTGAGGAATCCCTCTGCAGCATAACACATACAGTTAAATTATTTTGCCAAGCTCACAATAGGCGCGTTCAAGATGGCTGCACAGCACAAAAACTGCGCAGCACAAGATGCACGTGGTTAAAAATCTGTCCACGATGGTCTAGATGGGTGTGTTTTCGACTCGGCAGTCGGTATCACATGGCCTCAACTTATCGCGGGAGCAAGGCGTGGCCAGGCAGCTGCGGAGCAGCAGAGCAGCCGCGTCTGAGGTACTGCGGAGCGCAGCGGAGCCTAGACCCTGCCTTCATGACGTCAGGTCTTTGCCCTAATTGGCTTTTACATCCCTGACGTGTGTGCAGGTGTTTAGATGCCTCCTCATATCCACAAGAGTCCGTGCTGGTCCGTGCCTCGTGATTCGTCACATGGTCAAGTCTAGACCACGGGAAGTAGAGAGTGTACAACTTCACAGCAGCGTTTGTATCCCTGCCCCTGCTGCCGCCGGCAGATCTCGCTGCTGCAAGAGGTCAACTTGAACGCGCCTATTGTCAGTGGTGTTCTGTCAAGTTAGTGATTATAAAGATGACCCTTTTCTTCCATCAACTGACACATACAGTACCTGCACCGCCAACTAATTTCTGTATAACTGCTGGCCAGGTCCTGAGCGCTGGGAGCATATCAGGATACCTCCAGAGGGTGTACACTGAAAAAAAATTTTTTTTAAAGAGCTTGACCAATAGACGACAACACCTGTCTAAAACGTACACATGTAAGTAGTACACATGAAGTTCATACGATTACATGTAGGCCTAGGCTACTTCCTGATTTAAAGCAATGCAAGGCTTGAATCAATGTGTGCAGAGCAGCATTTCAACATAATGCCACCTTATAGGCCAAGACTAACGGGGTTTGGCAACAGACATTTTGTAGGCCTACCTGTGGGGTAAATTTGTTTCTCGAGTTGGAAGAAGATAGGATTCTTGTGGAGTACATAAAATGTAATGCCATCTCCTTTATGAGCATAAACTTTCACCACATTCAACTCATCTTTGTTGGGAACGAGTTCCGACAGCTCATCCACCGAGAGGGATGGAAACGCCGTAGAGATATCAGCTCTTAGCTTTCTCCTACAACCAGAGATGCCAATTAGTAACAGTTAACAAAGGTTCATTAAAGAATGTTAACGGATACAATGTGGACACAATTGTAGTTTAAACTATCCGGCGCACGGTGTTGGTAATCATTACACAATCGACAACGTTGCTCCATTTCATTGGTATTGGGCTACAGGCCACTAATACTTCTGCGTTTTCTTTTCTCCTAAGCCTGTAGCAGCTACACAACCAGTGTTAAATCACATCATCGGTAGAGGCTCTAATGATAAGAGAATTGCCGTGAAATACACAAACAGTCAATGTTTCCGATTAGTTATTAACGACAATGTTTAACGTTGATGTCCCTGTACAGAAGTTATTGCTGCTGCTACAAGATTCGCATATGGGGCACACAGCTGACAAATCTGGATGATATGTAGGCTACTACGCTAGGCTACTACGTAAAATTGGGTCAAAACACAAAATGTATCAATTATTTCATTGTATGGTGACATATATTTCTGCATTGAGTAGTTTTATTTGGGCTATACATCTAGTAAGCAAGAATTCACACCTGTCAGATCCTTTAATTACTGTATTGGACTTCACACGAAATGCTTTCTCGAACATCTTGACACTGGATGAAAACAAGTATCGAGGTATCTTCTTACAGAATGATGAAGATGTACTGTCTAAAAATTATTAAATATCTTACCGACCATTGTTAGCGAACTAAACACTATTGCTATTTGCAGCAGACCTCCTGCTTCTGTGTGGGGAGCTACGCGTAACACAAAATACGTCCGGGTAGGAAACAAGTTATTCTAATATTTGCATTCCTATTAGAGGACAAATCAGAATCAGTTTTATTGGCCAAAATTGCAACTCCGTCTCATCTTTGCTTCTTAAAGTACCCAACAATCACTTTACATATGAAGAATGAAAACAGAAATGACAGGGAAACATACTAAACACTGGTATACAAATATATATATTAATATAACACAATAAAATATAAAATATACAATAACCAATTTAAATATAGGCTAAATACAGTGCAAGGCAGTACAGTGTAATGGTAATATATTAATAACAATAGGATATTAATTGTAAGGTTAATTATAGCCTACATGAGGTACTGTGGATGAGCAGAACAGTGGTGATTATACATTTGTTCAGTGTAAGGGTTGGGGCTATTTCCGAGTGTTCAACGGAGTGGCTGCTTGGGTAAAAAAGCTGTCTTTGTGTCGGCTGGTTTTGGCAAACAGTGTGCTGTGTCGTCCATGTGCGCTGTATCAGGGAAGGAGGTTGAACATTTTGTGACCAGGATGTCATCCAGGACCGGTACAGGTCCTGGATGAAGGGGAGGTCAGCTCCAATGATCCTCTCTGCAGCCCTAATAGACCTCTGAAGTTTGCCTAAATAGAGATTCGGTATCGTATTTTTTGTCTATGGGAAAGTAACATGGGGATTTCGAATTATCGCACCTGTTAAACTCTCGTGGGGACGAAGAAATTGGAAATGCAGACATTTTCCCCTACAAAGTTTTGTCCTCTGCCTTTAAGTGGATACTGTGATCTTCGGTGGGTTAAGACGGCACAATTTGATATTTGCTACCCTAGAGCTATAACTTAGGCCTACAATGCAACTTGCCATAGGCAGTTAGCTTCAATTAACACACGGATCTCCTTATATGGGCAAAGATGGCAGCTTTGGATCCTTTTTGTAGGCGAACTTCAGATATCTATTGTCCGTTGCAGTCTGGCCCTTTCCCGTTTGGTGGCTGACCCAAACATAACAGTGAGGTGCAGATGACAGACTAGATGATGGCTGAGTGGTCAGCAGCACCTTAGGCAGATTTCACTTCCTTTGCTGTTGCTGGGCCTTTTTCTGGACAGAGTCAATGCGCAGTCCCAGATGTCAGAGACCATAATCCCAATATGAAAAAAAACGAGGACATTTCTAGTTTGATCTGTTCAGTCTGATTGAAATACATACAAGTTTTAGCTAAAAAAAAACTGGGACATAGGTCGTTTTTCTGCATTTTTCTGGGGACAGGCAACCAAAAACTGGGACTGTCCCCTGAAACCGGGGATGTCTGGTCACCCTATTCCAGTGCCACAAAGTATCTAATCAGGCCAATTGGGAATTATTATAAAAGAGGCCTACACATATAACTATTTGTAATACACTTGATGCTTACCTATGTAGCATCTTTTAATAGAATAGAATAGAATAGAATATACTTTTTTGATCCCGTGAGGGAAATTCGTTTCTCTGCATTTAACCCAATTTAACCGAATTAGTGGACACACAGCACACACACAGTGAGGTGAATCACACACTAACCCAGAGCAGTGAGCAGCCTGCCCAACCAGCGGCGCTCGGGGAGCAGTGAGGGATTAGGTGCCATGCTCAAGGGCACTTCAGCCGTGGCGGACTGGTCGGTAACCCTCCGGTTACAAGCTCGAAGCCCTAACCAGTACACGACGGCTGCCCACTAATCATGCAACGTGTGTCCAAAGGTCACTAGCCTAACTTGCTACTAACTAACTTTTAACTAAAGTAGTTACCTTCAGCTCTGAGTGGAGAGACCCAATAACACAACATCTGTTTTTGTCTTGCCTTACAAGATACACTGTACTTGAATCCACAGAAATGGGAACTGACAATGAACGATTGGTAAAATGTCTACATTTCATGTGCAGCAGTAGTTGAGGTTTGCAGTACCTTTGGAATGGCTGTACCTCCTAACCAGTAAACAAATTTAGATGGGTGAAAGGCTAAGACTGAGTTCTCACTTTGGCATGAAATCTGGGTTTTGTGTGTTGAAAGAATCTCTCTTCAAGTTATAGGGGTGAAATGAACAGATGGAGACTAAATTGAGAACATGTGCAGTGCAGCCCAGTGGCAAGATTGTCTGGACTAACAGCACTAAATCATGCATAGCCTACAGTAAAAGCTGAGACCTGCAGACCCAGGTTGGACTGATACTCCCCTGCAGTCTCTCCCTCATTGCTACAGCGTGGTATGCAGGGCATGGGTTATATATTCAGGGAGACAACCTTGTGTTTTTGTCCAGGGTCCATTCCATGGACTCCATGGCTGTGCAGTATCAGTTTTGGTCCAAAACCTGAATTTGCAAGGGGCTCCACCCCTGGATCAGTTGGCAGTAGCACATTATCTGTCATGTAATGCGTGACAACCAGGTTAAATGTTGCAATGAATGATACACACTAATCTGGAAATGCAGAAGAGGCTCACTCAAAACTTAAGCTACTTGATTTGTTGGAAACTGTAGGAAATATGCCTTTCATTTTATCCATCCAGGGGTAGTGTACACACATACTTGGAGCTCATCAGGAGCACACACACACATACACACACACACACACACACACACACACACACACACACACACACACACACACACACACACACACACAAACACTGTACCTGGAGCTATCCTTGAACTGACACTTGGGGTTGCTCAAGGTCACCTCATTGGTAGAATGTGTGTCCTAGTCCCATCTAAAAACTCTATTCAGTCTCTGCCTGTGAGATGCGGAGTCCCTGAGCTGTCCAGGGCATGTTCCAGGAGAGGTTCAGTCTCTGCCTGTGAGGTGCAGATTGATAAATAACTAGATGTACCGCAAAGCAATAAAAAAAATATGACCGCCGCTCAGTCCTGCACATTCTTAACCTGACTCTCGCCAGATCCTTGTAGTTCGCTGAGCTTCAGACAAGGATCTGGGACTTCTTGATAGGAGATATATTTCTGAAGGCGGGGCCTTGTAAAACATCCTTGCATGTGATTTGATAAGCCACTTGTCCGTTATCTTGAATGACGTGCTAGGCTACTTCAAGCTCTTGCTAAACCCAGTCGGAAGAAGAGTGAAAACATCCTTGCCACTAATAAATGTCTTCAAAACCATTCTCTGTTCATCTTTTAAAGAATGAATACTCGATAGATTCGACAAAACGGTTGAAATAGCAGAATCAATGTCAGCACAAGACTCCTCACTGCGTGCCGCCATTGTTGTTTGAATCAAACACTCGCTTCGGCGCTCCTGATTGGTTAATAATGTTTTGCTCCCTGGAAGGAGTTTAGATTGCCCTCGAGCCCAGACCCTTGTGTGGAGCTCAGCGAAACGCCTCTGGTGGAGCATGGCGGAACTACAAGGGTCTGGCGAGAGTCAGTGTGTGTGTGTGTGTGTGTGTGTGTGTGCGCGTGTGTGCGCGTGTGTGTGTTTATGTGTGTGCATGTGGGTGTTCGTGCATGTGTGCGTGTGTTTATGGGTTGGTTTATGTGTGTGTTTGTGCAGGTGCATGTTTGCCTGCCTGTCTACTGTGTGTGCATGTATGTATTGTGTGTGTTTATGCCTGTGTGTGTGTGTGTGTGTGTGTGTGTGTGTGTGTACGTGCATGTGTGTGAGTGTGTGCGTAGCCTACTTGTGTGTAGGCCTATGTACAGTTAGCCTATTATGGCAATTTCACTTTACTGCCCTCTCATGGGTCAATTCGTATTTCAGTCCTAATTCCACAAAATAATGCATCCATCTTGGTGTAAAAGACGCCAAAAGACATGCTTGTGATAGCCTACACTGTAAAAAGTCGTGCCACTTTTGTACTGAGACGCATAGAGTTGCAGAACTATGCCTTTAAGGACCGCACCACTGTCACTACCCGACATGGAGTGTGAGGTCATAGGCAGGAAACATCTCTGGCTGTCTGTCATCGGTATCTTGACAAGGGCTTAGAATCGATTGTTGGTAAATCCTCTTCAGTTTAGGGAGACGAAAAATGTAGTGCAGGAATATTGGATGGATACCACTGAGTGGTACCAGGAACTGTTTTCCACGATTTTAACGTTTTTGTTCATCGGATACTTTCGTTTTGGCCGATAAACATCCGGAAGAGTAATGACAAATTTGACCGAGAAATTAGGACGCTTTTAAAAGTTGATCATCGGTGGGTGAATGTGGCATTTACCCACATCCATGTAAGAAGACGAGGCGACATGCGCCATATAGATCCGTCGGTTCACAAACTAATTGGATAGCCTGGGAAATCCTTAATACATCCGCTGCTACGACAGTGTGTGAGCTTAAGTCTCAGGCTACTTTTTCAGTTGACAATTTATCAAAATAGGAAGGTATAAATAGGCTAAATGATATTTAATCATGTCCCATGCACAAAATCAAGCAAAAGCGATCCCGGGATTGAAGAAGAGCGTTATAACGGAAGAATACAAAGTTACGAGTCAAGTACTTGGTATGGGCATAAATGGCAGGGTCCTGGAAGTATTTCGGAAGAGCAACGGTCAAAAGTACGCCTTAAAGGTAATCCTAATTTCCATTCATTTGTTAGCATGACTATATAAGTTTGGTAATGGGCCCCGCCTGTTTAAAGGCGGGTAGAGAGAGGGGTCTGAGTGTATCCAGGTCTTCGCCCACAGCTCTAACTAAATGAATGAGGTCCCTATGCCGGAGATCTTATAGGAACAATGATTTACTGTGTTTTGTCCTGAAAATATGTTATGAATGCCCCCAATTGAATGTCTGTGCGGTGGAACAGGCAATATCCTTCAGATTTCCTGTAAAATGCATGCAGGCCTTGGGTGAGCGCCAGTCATTCTGTGAGCCAAACACAGCACCATAATGTGTGCGGATGGGCGTCAGTGGTCTTATGTCTACGCAGTCTTCTTTACTTTCACAAGTGTTGTAAGGGTTGGAACACAAAAGTCTGAGCTTCCTGCTTACTCTTGATGGTCTTGCCTTGTGTAGGCCTTCCATTAAGGTTACAGTGCACTCAACTTTTACAGCGAGGTCATTGGGTCACAGGCAGACCTTTGAATTTCATTTTGCAATGAAATGGTTCACGGAAGGCCAAAGTCTTGCTTTGATGTAATTTTGCACCTTTCATTGCGACTAGTTTCAAGAAACCTATCTGCACAGCACTAAATCTCTTCACATTGAGGGGCCAAGGAGGATATATAGTTCCCATCCCCCAAAAAACGTAAAAGAGCTATAACATTACGCTAGAACACTCCTCTATGGTGAGGAGATAACAATTGATCTGCACCATAGAACAGCTGGTGACCACACACCATAGTCCCTCAAGGTATGCACACATACCAGAGAAAGACGGCTATTTCATATAGCCAGACATGCGCTAGTCATTCACCAGTGAGCATTATGTCACACTGATGCCACTGCAGACAAGCGAACGTACTATGGGTGACTATGCTCAGGACTAAAGTTGTTGTTTTTGTTTGTTGTTTGTTTGTTTAGTAGCGACGGCGCCATGTTCTCATACAGCAACATCTGTTGTGTGCCGTTCTGGGAGGGCGGGGAGGGAACGTGGAGGTGTACCTTGGTCTCAGCCTGTGCCAGACATCTCGTGCTGTCCCTGCTTCCAGGACTTGGCTCTGGTAACCCTCTTAGCGGAGGAGGGACGGGTGTGTTTGTTGCTAAATGTAGTCTGCTGTGAGAGAGCCAAGCAGAGTAAAGTATGCTATGGGGATTATCCTGGGCTGTGCAGGAGATGAAGAGACACTCAACAACTCTGAGCACTGGTCAAGGGGTCAGAACACACTGTGTTTGGGATGGACATGTTAGTGAGCCCGTAGTAGGACTGAGACCAAGAAGTTGTTCTACCAAAATCCTGGCCATGTTTGGACAATGTCTCATTGAAAAACATTGCTTGATTTTTTTTCTCCCCTGTGTTCCATTGTCCGTGTTCCTAAATGATTCAAGGAATGGCTGAATGGCACGTTGCCAATTCCAAAGAGTCAATATTTTCACAATCAGTTGGAGTCTGTTGGAAATTGAGTAATGTAAAACATATGTTGTCCTCAAAACATACCTTTTTTCCAAATGCTTTGTTTTTCAACACACAGTTTGAGGAGATTGGCTGTGGTTCTCAGTGGGTCCCTGTGGTTACTCTCCTCCTGTGGGTCAGCTTTTCTACCAACTGTAAAATGTAACGAGCCAGGACACACTCATTTAACAGGCATTTCAAACCACCCATTGTTCAGGATTGTTGTCTACTGTATCTGCAAGCGACTCCATTCCAGGGACCTATCATTGCTCCACGTTCCTTTATGTAACTCAGTGCCTGTATAGACTCTGTGATTGTATGCATATGTGTGTGTTTGCGCACAGGTGTTACTGCCTCCTAAAACTTTTTGGTCTGAGTTCATTAACATGTGAAAAGTGAGTGCTATATGGTCTAGACATGCTGTGATTATAGTATAGTAAAACCTTTAGCTTTTAAATGCAGGCATGCACGCTACCCACATTCTCTGCTAATGCCATACAGACTCACATACTTTCTAACTCCTGGAAGCCTCTCTGAATATATTAACGCAGACAAGCCCATTGGAGTTCATCCATACACAGACATGCACACAAGACGTGCAGATGCTTAGGATATGGAGCTGCCTTGTTTGGCATTCTGCTGGTTCAGGCGCACTAGCTAAGCTTCTGTCTGTCAGGATAAAATGACATCAGGCTGATTTAAGTGGAGCAGCTAAGAGCTTTCCATTAGATCTTAGATCCATATGAAGATGTCAATGAATAAAGGGATGGTCCTCCCCTCCCCCACATCCTTCCTGTCTCTCCTCCTCTCTTCCTGTACAGTAGTGCTGCGCAGTAATGGAAATGTTTGATTAGACATCAGCACACGTGCAAACATTGTCATTCTCATTCATCCACTTTATCCATCTCGTCCATGAAAATCTACAGTAAACACCGCCCTTGTATTGCATGTCATACTCACTCATTCACTCGGTTTCTTGGTGTCTTGTAGATGCTGCTGGACTGCCCCAAGGCTCGGCGAGAGGTGGAGCTGCACTGTCGAGCCTCTACATGCCCTCACATTGTGGGCATCGCTGACGTCTACGAGAACCTCTACCAGGGCAAGAAGTATCTCCTCATCGTCATGGAATGGTGTGTTTCTTGCCTCACGCAGCCTAGAATGACGTAGCACATGTGGCGGTAATAACAAGCCCTGCGTCAGTGTTATTATTATGCACACCACACGTTAATGGGTTTCTTTTGGATCAGAATCATTTGCCACAGCAGTGAATCCTGAAAGGCTGAGTGCAAAGTTTCCATTCAGTCAAAGGGCTCTGGGTAGCATTCACTATTTGTCTGTATAAAGAAAGCATAAAGACCATTCATTTCCATTGGCAGGTCCAGCTGTTTAAGATGCATGTGTAACACTCTTCTATTCTGTACTTTACTTGAAATGGACTCATGGCCAATATATATATTTATGAGTCATAGACTGCTATTATAATATACATTTATGAGTCATTAGACTCTTGTATAATACATGTATGAGTCATTACTAAGCAGAATACCTATTTCCTCCTTCACCTCAGAAGTCCTTCTTTGCAAATATCACCTTACAAGTTGTTTTGTATTTGAACACCTTTTGTGTTTGTCGCTCTAAAATTCAGTGACACAACTTTCCTTGCTTAAATGTTTCCATCCCAGTATGGAAGGGGGTGAGCTGTTCAGTTGCATCCAGAAGAGAGGAGACCAGTGCTTCACAGAGAGAGGTAGTGTGTGTGTGTGTGTGTGTGTGTGTGTGTGTGTGTGTGTGTGTGTGTGTGTGTGTGTGTGTGTGTGTGTGTGTGTGTGTGTATGGTGTACTCTGTGTTGCTACTAATACAAAACCTCACACTTGTACTGTCTACAACCAAAGATACTTTATTTCTTTAATTAATCAACCCTCTGTTATAACACTGTCCTACCAACTCGGAGGTATCTCAGTTCATTTACTGAATATGTTCTTGGTATGAGCGTATCCCTCGGCCACTAGGATGGCAAACCAATCAGGGACCAGAGGGGATGACGTTGCAGTTTATAGAGTGTTTCTGGCCATGGTAGAGTTAGATGAAGCAATAAAATGGTAGTAACCACCAAACATGAATAACTGCAGTCGGAAGAAATTATGCATTTATTCTATAAATGTAAATGCAAAGTTTCTTTACTGCCAATGTACTGTGTTATCCCTGATGTAGTTAGTTAGATGGGTTCAGTGATTTCAGAGTTAATGCAAAGTCTATGCCCATTAGGATGCTATGATCAAAAATATCCCTTGTGTGGTGCGTTTCCAGACCCTTCAATGTGAATGGGTTTGGTGAAACCAGGCTACCGGATGGAAAATAAATGTATATAAAATTGTGTGTGTGTGTGTGTGTGTGTGTGTGTGTGTGTGTGTGTGTGTGTGTGTGTGTGTGTGTGTGTGTGTGTGTGTGTGTGTGTGTGTGTGTGTGTGTGTGTGTGTGTGTGTGTGTGTGTGTGTGTGTGTGTGTGTGTGTGTGGACAGAGGCTTCAAACATCATGAAGCATATCGGAGAAGCCATCCAGGCCTTACACGCCATCAACATTGCACATAGGGATGTCAAGGTACGTTAAGACAAACATATCTCCAGAAGAGAGGGTCTGTAACTTAATAGCACTTCCGATTAACCTTGGTCTTTGTTCTCTGTTCTAACCTCTGGCTTTTCTCTTAGCCCGAGAACCTCCTGTACACATCAAAACGATCAGACGCCGTGCTCAAACTGACAGACTTTGGGTTTGCCAAAGAGACCGTGTCACACAACTCACTAGCCACACCCTGCTACACACCTTACTATGTCGGTAAGAGAAGTAGGCGTCCAAGCAGAAACAGCAGTCTTTTGTAGGTGTTTTGGTGTTACAGTACATCTTCGCTCATTTTAGAGCAGTCTTGTGTGATTGGATGTTTATTTATGTGCACAATGTGGTCTCTTCCAGCCCCAGAGGTCCTTGGTCCAGAGAAATATGATAAGTCCTGTGATATGTGGTCCCTGGGGGTCATCATGTACATACTGTGAGTAGCACTGGTTGTGAGTTAAAGTGTGTAATTATAGTTGCATTCTTCACATTCCCACGTCCCTGATTTTTTTTGGTTTTGTTTTGGATCTTTCTTTGGAACCCACCCTTCCTTCCGTCCCTCTGTCCAGTCTGTGTGGCTACCCTCCGTTCTACTCCCTGCACGGCCAGGCCATGTCGCCCGGCATGAAGACGAGAATTCGGAACGGCCAGTACGGGTTCCCCGCCGACGAGTGGTCGGATGTGTCAGAGGAAGGTATTACCACTTGGAGGCCCGGGGCCTTTTCAGGCAGCTATACCTTGATATTTTTAAGTTTTTCATCTAACTAAAAACGTCTATGCAGAGATGGCACATATGGTTATATTCTAGAGGTCCTCCACAATAAGTATATGTGAGAAAAGTGGATGTAATGAAATGACTTTTTATTATAATTCCGTGTAAACACAACTATTTAAAAAATGATTTTCAAAGGTCAAAGTTCAAAGGTAAAAAACACACTATAAATATATATCGAGCTAAGACTTTTTTTTTTTTTAAGATTATTTTTTGGGCTTTTTATGCCTTTATTTGGACAGGATAGTAGAGAGAATGACAGGAAGTGAGTTGGAGAGAGTCGGGGTGGGATCTGGAAAGGACCACGGGGCGGGAATCGAACCCGGGTCGCCAGCGTACGGTGCAGGTGCCCCAGCCAGTTACGCCACTGCCGGGGCCTAAGACTTTTGAAGTTTGAACCTTGAAAACAACAGAACAATTTAGTTTAAAGTTTAAACATTGTTTATTTAGAGCAAACTAAATAGAATCTGTAAATGGACAGTGCACAGTGATTTTGTCTTATTAGTAAACCAGTTTGTTACATAAAATGGCACTGACACTGGCCAGGTCAAGTGTCAGTTTTAATAGAAGGAACAATCAGTTTATTGCCAAACAGCTGTAAAGCTATACAATTCTTAGTGTATGAAAATGCACAGGTAAGACTGGAATGCTGTCTCTCACTCTCTACAGCAAAGCAGCTGATTAGGCTGTTGCTGAAGACAGAACCCACCGAGAGGATGAATATCACAGAGTTCATGAACCACCCCTGGATACAGGTGAGACATCACTCACACTTATGAAACATCAGACCACTCTGTCATGTATACATACAACCTCAGCAAATAACCAACATTCCACTTGCCAATCAGATTATTTGAAGATAGTGTAAACACAAAGTTGGTGAGTCTGATAAATGTGTAAAATGAAATAATACTACTAAATATAGCCGCAAGCGGCGATGGCGGGCCCGAGCACCTGCGGTGCGGACCCGTGACATTTCGGAATCTAACAAAGCAACATGTACTTGTTGGTGGGCATGTACATGAGCAACACACATGCCCACCAAATTTGGTTAATTTTCATCAATGTCTGTGTCAACAACAACAGACAACAGGCTAGGTGGCACCATAGAGTCCCTAAGCCACACCCTAGGCCAGAGCTCTGTCTCTGACTAGAGGTAGCAATAACACACCAAATGTGGTTCATTTTCATGGATGTATCAACCACAACAGACAATGCGCTAGGTGGCGCTATAGAGTCCCTAAGCCACACCCTCAGCCAGAGCTCTATCTCTTAATAGCGATGGCAATAACACATGTGCCCACCAAATTTGGCTCATTTTCGTGAATGTATGTGTCAACCAAAACAGACAACGCACTAGGTGGCGCTATAGAGTCCCTAAGCCACACCCTAGGCCAGAGCTCTGTCTCTGACTAGCAATAGGAATAACACACAAGCCCATCAAAATTGGTTAATTTTCGTGAATGTATGTGTCAACCACAACAGACAATGCGCTAGGTGGCGCTAAAGAGTCCCTAAGCTCTGTCTCTGACTAGCCATAGCAATAACACACAAGCCCACCAAATTTGGTTCATTTTCGAGAATTTTTGTGTCAACCACAACAGATAACGTGCTGCTATGTGGCGCTATAGAGTCCCTAAGCCACACCCTTGGCTAGAGCTCTGTCTCTGACTAGCAATAGCAATAACACACAAGCCCACCACATTTGATTAATTTTCGTGAATGTATGTGACAACTACAACAGCCTATATGTTAGGTGGCGCTATAGAGTCCCTAAGCCACACCCTTGGCTAGAGCTCTGTCTCTGACTAGCAATAGCAATAACACACAAGCCCACCAAATTTGGTTCATTTTCGTGAATGTTTGTGTCAACCACAGCAGATAACGTGCTGCTAGGTGGCGCTATAGAGTCCCTAAGCCACACCCTTGGCTAGAGCTCTGTCTCTGACTAGCAATAGCAATAACACACATGCCCACCAAATTTGGTTCATTTTCGTGAATGTTTGTGTCAACCACAACAGATAACGTGCTGCTAGGTGGCGCTATAGAGTCCCAAAGCCACACCTTAGGCCAGAGCTCTGTCTCTGACTAGCAGAAGCAATTCCACATATAGCTGCCAAATTACATCCAATTCAAAACCTTTTTTCTGCCTATAACACCAACTTCCTGTTTCTTAATAAAACGCCATAATTACATTGCATGTAAATGCAATGTACTGTTATCACTGTTCTTCTTCTTATAATTATTATTATATCTTCCGACCAAAATCAACGATCAGAGGCTCTAGAACCACTGAACCGTTTGACGTCATTCAAACACTCCTACACAGGACTAGGGATGGGAATCGAAAACCGGTTCTCGTTCAGAACCGGTTCCCCATGTTTAGATTCCTTGGAATCGCTTGGCAGTTTTGCAAACGATTCCCTTATCGATTCCAATGGGCACGAAGGACGTTGCCACGCACGTTGCGTAGCTTACGCAAGATACGCAAGGTCCGTGGCGTCGTCAAGTTCAGCGCGGCCGACTGCCATGGATGCAGCACAAATGGGTTTACACCCGAAAGGATGACAACAGGGCAAGTACAAAGCAAAGTGGATATTTCTTCAACAGGAGGAAATACTACCAATGTGCAGAAACATTTCCGTAGGCTACAGTGAGTTCTATGACTTTGTAAGTAGGCTACACCGAACCAAAAGAAGAAATCAATCAGTGGTTGCGCAATGACATGTATCGATGCATGCCAAACACACAAAACTTCATAAGGCTAATTAAATGCAGAAAAGTATACACCAGTGTTCAATGCCCATTGCCCAATCAGTCTCAAATGCTAGTTAGTTTCAATAAGTTAGGTTATTAAGTTAGGCTACATTTGACGTTAGAGCACAAATGGGTCATTCCGTGTCAAATCACCCAATTTCAGCCAATTTGGAAAGTGACCCTCTCCAAAAAAATCTGAAATAAATCACAGGTGTTTGTAGCCTAGACCTATGCACAAATCTTAAATAGTATGTTTGGACCACTAATGGTTTAAAAACTGCAGCCCTTTGAAGCTTCAAGTCATTTTAAGCATTGTGGTGAACAATCCTTTTTGGTCAACTTGCAACGTTATTGGTTCGTTTGGTATTTCACACACATCAGTGAAACTATGTGAATGGAAGCACATTTTCCTGTTGAATTAAGAAATCTAATCAGATGAGACGTGTCTTGTGTAATTTCCCCTCTGCAAAGCTCTGAAAATGGCTATAAATTCATTATGTGAAAAGACATCATCACTTTTGAAGGCTTCTCATTCGAAAGGTATGTGCCACAAATTTCATCAGGTTTTTTTCCCACTCATATATGGACTATAAGGTCATGTCCATGCATCAACTTTGGTTGTAATCGTTGTCATATTGTCAGAGCATTTTGTTTTAATTGGGCTTGATTTTCAAAAAGCCCATTTTCGTCCTATCATTTCACCATGTGGACAGTTAACAGGATTTTTTTTAATTTTACCATATCACATTCTGTATGTGATGATCATCTGTCCAAAATGTGGGCTTGTTGCTGAGTTTCTTTATTGGAGATATGATTTTTGGAAAATATTCTCTATAAATCCACTGAACTTGCATTGGATCTGCAGTACCACTTTGCACCACATGGGGTGCTCTTTTAATACAATGGAAGTCAATGGAAGAGTAAGAGATTCACTTGTTTGCTGATATATATCCAATCTAAACACACATTTTATGGTTCATAGTTGAATTTCTCCAAGTAATTATTGCAACATGAACAACATACTACTCATAAATAAATCTTATTTAGAGAAAATAAGCGGATCAAGCAAATTATACACACATAAGACTGACTGGTCATCATACATACAAGATACTTGATGAGTTATCTCCTTTTCATGAATGCGTCTTGGATCCAGGCAGTAGCGTTTTGAGCCCTCATACCTTTTGATTAAAACTTTTATGTGATGGAAACATGCATGGTCATCTTCATCAAGTGAAATATCTGCTCTAAACTGCATCTGACGCTTTTTCTGCATCTGATAATGCACTGAATTCTTGAAACCCCTTTTTTCTTGAATATGTTCATGACTTTCATTTTCCAACTTCTATGGTGGTGTAGAAAACTGTTACAAAGATGGCAAGCTAAATCTTCTTGCTGCATGTATGATCAGTCAGTCTTATGTGTGTATATTTAGCTTGATCAGTTTATTTAGCTAAATAAGATTTATTTATGAGTAGTATGTTGTTCATGTTGCAATCATTACTTGGAGCAATTCAACTATGAACCATCAAATGTGTGTTTAGATTGGATATGTGCAGCAAACAAGTGAATCTCTTACTCTTCCATTGACTTCCATTGTATTAAAAGAGCATCCCATGTGGTGCAAAGTGGTACTGCAGATCCAATGCAAGTTCAGTGGATTTATAGAGAATATTTTCCAAAAATCATATCTCCAATAAAGAAACTCAGCAACAAGCCCACATTTTGGACAGATGATCCTCACATACAGAATGTGATATGGTAAAATTAAAAAAAATCCTGTTAACTGTCCACATGGTGAAATGATAGGACGAAAATGGGCTTTTTGAAAATCAAGCCCAATTAAAACAAAATGCTCTGACAATATGACAACGATTACAACCAAAGTTGATGCATGGACATGACCTTATAGTCCATATATGAGTGGGAAAAAAACCTGATGAAATTTGTGGCACATACCTTTCGAATGAGAAGCCTTCAAAAGTGATGATGTCTTTTCACATAATGAATTTATAGCCATTTTCAGAGCTTTGCAGAGGGGAAATTACACAAGACATGTCTCATCTGATTAGATTTCTTAATTCAACAGGAAAATGTGCTTCCATTCACATAGTTTCACTGATGTGTGTGAAATACCAAAAGAACCAATAACGTTGCAAGTTGACCAAAAAGGATTGTTCACCACAATGCTTAAAATGACTTGAAGCTTCAAAGGGCTGTAGATTTTAAACCATTAGTGATCCAGGTATACTATTTCAGATTTGTGCATAGGTCTAGTCTACAAACACCTGTGATTTATTTCAGATTTTTTCGGAGAGGGTCACTTTCCGGCACTGGGTGATTTGACACGGAATGACCCAAATGCAGTCCAAAACTGAAAACACTCCGAGGGCGCAAACCTCCGCCAGCGCCTCTGCAAAAGGGTTTAGCAGTAGCTAAACTTCATAATGATTATGATAAATGATATAGCCTAATAATTATAATAGCCTAATAAATAATAGGCTAAAGGCTTACATTTAAAGAATCAAAGAAAGAAAGCTGAATAGCCGCCTTGGCAGAAACAGGCAAATTGAGCGGACTGGTGCGATAGCCATAAGTCCTCCTCTCTTGGTCTCTTTGTGTAGGCTAGGCCTATGTGCAAGGGCAATTAAGAAGCAACAGAACAAGGAATAAGGTATTGTTTCTATCATGTGCCTTTATCTATTCGATGGAATGAGTAGGCTTTAGGCTAAGCCCGTGAACGCAAAGCAGATAAAACTTGCGGTCTTTATGCAACGTGTGTTGGCAGCCAAAATAATATTGCAAACGTTGCTTACAATCCTTAAATTATGACCCGAAATTATATTTAACTCAAATAAATAAGAACTCTTCTTAATATTGTTGATTAGTTGGTTTGATATTGTTGTCAATTAAAAGTCGTTGTACACCATGGGTTTCCAACACACTCGCTTGCCGCCCCGTTCTGAGGCTGAAGCAGGAGACGACATTTAAACACAATTGGAGGCATTCCAGCCAACGTATTTAATTAAAAGTAGGCTAAATCATGCATAGGCTACCTAAATACTCAATATAGGCTACTTGGCTAATGCCTACTGAATAAGGTTTCTATAAGCCTACAGCACCCACATTCAATGAATGAATGAAAGCGGCGCTCTGTCCCGTAATAAACAGCAGGTGGAAATACCGACACTGTTTCAACTACATGAAACGTAATCGTGATGCATCAAATACCCCCGAGCTTTCAGTGGTCATCAGTCACAACATTTAGCAATATAAGCAAACTGTCCAAAATTAATTAAATCCCAAACCAAATTGAAAATCTTTCGATTTTGATAGCCTACCGGTAGGCCTACATGTCTCACAATAAAACACGCAGACGGCCTGTCTCCAGTGCACGTCTGCCCCAAATAAAGTCCTCTGCTTTGTGCAGCCTAAGCAAATAAAATAATCTAGCCATAATTTGAGGATATATGGTATAGTTTAGCATAGACCTTTGAGATATAGAGGTTTGGTTTAGCATAGTACCTACTTTTAAACAAACACCTTTTTTTCTGTTTCACCGTTCATGTTAGTGCCATTTGCCTAGTTGTAGCACCTGCTATTTAACGGTTAACATTAAATTAACGCAGCCATCTAATGCATTTAATTTAGAAGATGACTGTGACAAGGGGCGGACTGGCTCAGAGGCTGGCAGTACATGTCTTAAACCTACCTTACACTGACAAGATTTGGGAAAGATGCTTGAAAGATTGTAGTCTTTTAACTAATGCCCCTCATTCAGACTTTACTCAAAAGACTACAGTCTTTCAAGAATCTTTCCCAAATCTTGTCAGTGTAAGGTAGGCTTTAGTCTACCTCTAGCCTCTCTTTTCACTTCTGAACTGAACTAAAGTTGATGCTACTTGATCGATTTGTTATTTTCTCCAAATGAGAGAATCGATAAGAGAATCGATAAAGAACCGAATCGTTTCGCAGAATCGAAAATGGAATCGGAATCGGAAAAATCTTATCAATTCCCATCCCTACACAGGACTTGTAACGGAGATTTGTTCTATTATTTTTCACATTTGTGAACTTTATACTTTTTGAGATATAAGATAAAAGAGTTCTAAAATCCAATAGAGTTAACGTTGAGATGCTTTGGCGGCAGATATGGATTGTTACGTAGTGCTCATTAAGCTACAGCTGTAGCAAAGAATCCTTCATTAGCCAGCTGCTCCGCTTTAACCCTCTCTGGCTGTAAACAGTGACTAGAAGAAGCAATCTAACGTTGATACTATGCCACGGAACGTTATCGTCTTCGTCTTGTCTCCTGCAGTAGCCCACTCCCATCTTGCTTCATTACAGTAACCGGTTAGCTCTAGGTGACGTTAGACCATACAATCAAACCCTAACGTAAGCACTATATTTAGCTAACGACAATCAAATTTAACGTTAGCTTCTAGCCACGCCAGTCAGCGTATAACCTGATAGACATGCCAGTTGTACCATTTAGGTTTAAGCCTTCTTCTCACAGCTAGTCGTTTGTACAGTACAAGCTACATTGTTATCATTCTCATCATTGCCATCATGTTTGTTGTTAGCAAGCTAGCTAACGTTATATTTGCTATATCATTTCCTCCTACCTGTTGCTGCATAGCATCATTCGTTTCACTGTAGGTGAACTTCAGTAACCTAGGCCTAGGGCTACTAAACAAAGTGTCAGCGCTTGCAACTCGTTTGAAGTTGGCAACTTTATTTCAGTCTATTATTTTAATAAATGAAGAGTTATTTTCCAAAATACTATCCACAATTTTAATGCATTTTCATGAATCACTTTTTAAATGTGGGTTTCCAAGTAATTTCAGTGGAACTGATTGGGTTATTGTTATTCATCTATTCTTATTGTGTCATACAGTGTGTTGTCTTTTTAACTAATACGTTTTACACAGCAAGCTTTTTACATTTACATGCAATGGTAATTCCTTCCATGGAATTACATTTTCTAGTTCAAACCTTCGCCATTTCGATATACTTTTGAAATTCAAAAATCTGGTCGCAATTCCTCTCGGGCAACCCCTCAAGATCATTTTAGTGCTTATATGACATGATTTCGATAAACCGTCTAGGAGAAGTGTTTCAAAATACATGATGTGCAAAAATCATAATCATAATCATAACTCAAATTCTTCTAAGATGCACTATGTAGTTTAAATGTAAAACTTGTTCAGATTCATACAACACACATGTCCACCAAATTTGGTTCATTTTCGTGCATGTATGTGTCAACCACAACAGACAGCGCGCTAGGTGGCGCTATAGAGTCCCTGAGCCACACCCTAGGCCAAAGCTCTGTCTCTGAGTTTCGATTGCAATTCTACAAATGGCTGCCAAATTACAAGAGTTTTAGAGCATGCCAAGTTGGTGTAAAAAAAAAAAACAGGTAAGACGGTGCAGCTACGGTGCAGCCACTTTCAGTGGCCGCACCTCGGTGCTCGGGCCTTAATAATCTGAGCAAAAACAATAGGGCCTTGCACCTATACGGTGCAGCCACTTTCAGTGGCCGCACCTCGGTGCTTGGGCCCTAAATATAGCCGCAAGCGGCAATGGCGGGCCCGAGCACCTGCTGTGTGGACCTGTGACATTTCGGAATCTAACAAAGCAACACGTACTTGTTGGTGGGCATGTGCATGAGTGACACACTCGCCCCATATATGAAGCTCACACAAGTGAACATTTGGCGGAAGTGCTGAGGGAAGTGGTAGTGGAGTGGAAATTGGACAGACAAAGTGCAACCATCCCTGTGACAACTGATATTGCAAAGAACATTGTGAATGCCTCACATGCAGCTGGATTGTTTCCACACATTGGATGTTTTGCCCAGAAAGGCAGAAGAGGTTGGGAGTAAACCAGGTTTCCCGTCTTTTGGGCAGAGTCAGGAGGGTGGTCACTTTTTTCCACAGAAGCACCACTGCAGCTGCTGTCTTACAGTCTAAACAAGTCATGCTCGCAAGTTGGTTCAAGATGTCATTACAAGGTGGAACTCCAGCTATGACATGATCACATGCTATTTAGAGCAACAAGCTGCTGTCTATTCTGCACTTGCAGAAAAAGAGATAAAAAATGCCAAAGACTTCATCACCCTCTCTGATCAAGATGTGACTGTTCTGGAAGATCTATGTCAGGTACAACCTTGATGAGTTCCGAACAGCAGCCTACTGTGTCTATGGTCATGCCACTACAACACACCACCCTGACATCCATGAAACACAGTGACACAGATTCAGCGATTGTAAAGGCTGTTAAAACTGCTATAGAGGCAAACTTTGAAGAGAGTTATTCAGACCCAAGTCTTCAACAGTTCCTGAATGAAAGCACTGCCTTGGATCCTAGGTTTAAGACTTTACCCCACCTGGATGACATATCTCGGAATGAGATCTTCAATTGTCTGGAGGAGAAAATCTTGCAAGAGCATTCCACACAGGTATGTGATCAATTATAGCTAATATGATGAAATAACCATGATATTCTGTAAAGTAAACGTTTTTTTGTATTTCACTCATTCTTGAGAATTTGCCAAAAACATCTCTCACTAAGAAAAGTGCTGATTCTGTTGGAAATTAATACCATTTCCATGAACAAAAAGAATCAAGGTTATAATCAGGGGGTCCTTTGCACAAATGTGAGGTTCTTTTAAAGGTTTATTTTATTTTTGTATTAATTTAATGATTATATGCTGGCCCATAACCTACAAAATCAGCTGTCCTCAAATAGGAGATAATTATTTTGACTTGATTAAATACACAAAAACAATAATTTAATTTAATGATATCTTTACCATATGAAAGAGTACATTATGTATTAGAAACTCCAAACAGTACGTTTTGAACACTATTTACTATTATTTTGTGGCTGTTCAAAATGTGTCCCACATATTCGTCACCACCGTCAGATATTTATAAAAGGCAATAAAATCAGGCAACTACAAGGTCAACTACATTCTTGAGGACCTCATTTTCGAACCTTCAGCCGTACTGCATGCTTTAAGATCACTCAAGCTCCCATTAGTTTGCTATTTTCTCTTAAAGTTGTTCATATTTTTGGACACCGCTACTGTCACAACCATAACATATCAACATCGTCTCTTTTGTATACAAAATATTAGATTAGATTATAAAATAAATGTATACTTTTAAAGAAGAGGTTTGAAGTAGCCAGCAATAGGATGGAAACCAGGTGGATGATGTGAATAATTCATGCATATCATGTGAAAGAGTAGATTTTTGTCACCACCATCAGGTTTTCTGCTTAACGGTGGTGAAAAAAGCCTCCAAATGGTCCTTAACGGAGGCTTTTTGGACCAAATAGTTAAATAAAGTTGTCAAGCAAGACTTGAGTGGTATTCATTTTGGAATTTTACGTTGTAATGAAACCACTGTCAACACCGTCAGATTAGTGTCACCACCTTCAGATTAATTTTTGTTTGTTTGAAATAAATATGCTTACAATATGTGTCTTCAGTGGTGTAGTTATTAAAGTAATAGTCTGTTTTAATACAAAAATATGATTGTTGAATAAAAAAAAAGCTTACTTTTTCTATTTAGGCTTAAAGTAAACGCTGTATAAGTACTGGAAAATGCCTATTTTATGAAAGGGGAGGTTGCACCGGTACATTGCTGAACAGCTAAGACCTTGGTCTACAATGACATACCTTCAGATTTTGTAATTTAACTAACTTTTTTTCCCCAAAAATAAAACCTGTTTAGGCAAATTCTCAAGAATCAGTGATTTGCATAATTTCACATTCATAATATTTCATGAATAGGCCTATTCACAATAGCTTGATTGTTGTGTTGTCACAGTTAAATATTATTTCTGCCTGCTCATTACCTAAACAACTGTGTTTTTGTGTGTGACTGTTTCAGTCTCATGCCTCAGGAGAAGGGTCCAGCCAAAGCCCTACAGAGGATCCAGAAGCTATAACACACGAAGGCAGCCCCCCAGCAAAAAGAACAGCACTCAGTGAACTGTTTGGTGATTTTTTCAGCACAGCCTCCCCTGCATCATCATCAGCAACCAAACCATGGCCTGATGTTGTGAAAGATGAGATTCAACTACAAAATGGTTAAAGTGATCTCTCTGGATTCAAATCCACTGAAATGGTGGAAAGATAATGAGCACCAGTACCCACATTTGTCCAAGCTTGCCAAATGTTATCTTGCTGTACAAGCAACAAGTGTGGCCAGTGAGAGAGTGTTCTCAACAGCAGGGTACATTGTGACAGCTCAAAGAGCAGCCCTCTCTCCAGAGAATGTGGACATTCTCATTTTCTTAAAGAAGAATATGAAAATATAAGAATCACAGTCTTGTCTGCCCATAGAAATGTAAATGTAAATAGTTAATATTTTGACACCTTCTCTTTCCATATCCCTCATTAAGAAGAACTTGAAACTGCAACATTGTTGTCTTGTTCTATTTTAAGATAAGGTTAATGTTTTTGACAACTCAAAAAGCAGTTCTAAACAATACATCTTAAGGAAGAATTTAAAAATCCTGTCATCATTGTCAGGGGATAGAGAGTAGTTATCTGTATGGTAAATGTTGAACTGGCTGGCTAAGACACTTAATTGTTCAGAGAATAATATGGGCATGGCTGTGTTATTGTTTTTGTTTGTTTTGTTGTGAACATGAATGTCATCTTCTGTGAAGACTGCAGTTACAAAAGAGAAACTAGATGACAGGTTATTTTTCTGAAGGTTCCAACTGACTGAAGATATAAGTTAGTGTTACATTATTTTGTTAATAAATGTTTTAAATCTGACAATGTAGTGTAGTGTGGTACATTGCAAACATAAAAATGGCATAGAAACTAGAGATGCACAATATATCGGCGGCCAATATATTATTGGCCTATAAGTGAAATTTTTTGAAATATTATTATCGGTCCGATAACAGAATTTCGGCTGATAATTTGCGCCGATATTTTAGCCCTAATTTCCCAACTACATAAGGCCCGTCTGGCTGCATGTTACTTGAGCTTGGTTGGCTACTTCTTCCTCAAAATAATGTCAGCTGTGTGGATGTATTTCATCATCTACGTTGAATCTATGCAGACCAAAACCTCTCTTGAACTGTCTTCATTTTAAGCTAAGCAGAGGGCTAAGCTCAGCCTACTCAGAGCGAATTGTTTTGCTGGTGTGTCTGCACTTTACCACTGCGCTAGTCGGGGAGACAAACTTTGGTGGGACAAATCAATAGATAAGTAGTTAGTTCTAAGTATTATATTTGCATTTTGTTCGGTTGGGTTTTGTAATATGACCGCTGCAGCACTGCAGGTTGTGCACAACAGAAGGTAGCCTACTATTACACTGGACAGCACTCGGCTAATTTGCCCGTCTTTTTTTGCGGTTCGGCTCGAGCAAATAGTGGGAGTGGCACATCGGGGATCAACAAGATACAGTCCAGGAGTTGCTGCTTTATTTAATTAACCGCTGCTAAAACTATACATACGTTTCCCACAAAACTCTGGTCTCTAGCTTTTTCACAACTTCTAGCCATTTATCTGCGTTGTGTTTTTACTCCATATGAGAACGCAGTGTCCCTTTAATCGCACCTCAATGACGTCACGTTCACTTACAGGAGCCACATAGGCTCAGGCTATTGCTGTTGTTGACTGCTGTACCACTGAGGACTATTATGAGTTATGTCCATCATTGGTGGTATACAATTACTGTAATTAAATGGTGCCTATTAGCCTACATGTTGTCCATTTCATATTTTTTTAAATAATATCAGTTATCTTATTGGCCACAACAAACCGATAAATATCGGTTATCTCTCTTATCGGCCCTAAAATTCCATATCGGCGCATCTCTAATAGAAACCTGTGTTTAAAAAAAAAAATGGAAAAATCGAGAATCGAATCGAACCGTGGCCTTAGAATCTAAAATGTAATCAAATCGAGGATTTGGAGAATCGTGACACCCCTAGTTGACACATATATTGTTGAAAATGAACCAAATTTGGTGGGCTTCTGTGTTATTGCTATCGCTAGTCAGATACAGAGCTCTGGCCTAGGGTGTGGCTTAGGGACTCTATAGCGCCACCTAGTGTGTTGTCTGTTGGTGGTTGACTCATACTTTCACGAAAATTAACCACTCAAGCACATGCCCACCAACATGCACATGTTGTTTTGTTAGATTCCGAAATGTCACAGGTCCGCACCACAGGTGCTCGGGCCTGCCATCGCCGCTTGCGGCTATACTTGTAATTGTTTCCTGTACCAAATCGTTCAAATGTAACTGTTCAAAGAAAACATGTTCACCACGAACGTTTGCCACTGTTTGCCCAATTTGAACGCACCTCTGGTATTGACTTGCTAACGTTGCAACACTTTTGGCTAAGTGTGAGCACACTCTGGTGATTTATGAGTTTTTAATCACTATTTGTGGAAAACGTTACCACTCAGTAAAATGTCATCTTTCGTGCAGAAACACAGATGCATTATTTTTTTCCAGAATTTGTGACTAATGTATTTGTGTCCTCTTAACTGTGCCCAGTCAATGGAAGTTCCCCAGACACCTCTCCACACAAGTCGAGTCCTGAATGAAGAACTAGAAGCTTGGGAAGAAGTGAAGGTGAGTGCCTTAGTAATAAAAGGAACATCTTGGCACATCTATAGTAGTGATCAGCCCTTGGATGACATCTGGATGAGTCTCAAAGTTTTTTTGTGTTTTATTCCCCCCATCTCCAGAAGGAAATGACCAGTGGCCTATCAGAAATAAGAGTGGACTATGACCAGGTCAGAATAAAAAATGTTCAAGACTCACACAATCCACTTCTGATGAAGAGGAGGAAGAAGGCTGGCCTTGCATCTTAAGAGCCACCAGGGCTACGAAACACACACACACACACACACCTCTTTAGTATGATTCTAAACACAACTACTTCACATCCAGCAATAAAGTTCATATTTTAGGTATGGAAGATTGCGTTTTTTACCCTGCAAGCAGTTTACACACAGTGACTTTATTATCTTCAGCTGTTTTCACTGAGATTTTATAATCCTGTTGCAGTGATGTATCATCATTACTGCAACGTCTCTTTCAGAAAATCCGTAAATAATCTGTTCCATATGGGAGCAGCATTGCGGCCTCACGCAGAGCACTCATAACGTGCACATGTACACAAAGGCAAATTACTAAACGCTTTTCTGATTCCATTCTTCTTTGTCCTCTCATGTCTCATGAGAACTGTCGCTCTCTACACAAAGTCTGAACACAATTCACCACCCTGTGTTAATAAAACTGCAGGTCTTATCATGCATGGTTGTCATGACGATTCTTTGTTCAAAAGTGCTCTTCAGGAAATGGTAAAAAAAAAAATGTGGGGGGGGGGGGGGGGTGAGTGGTGGTGATAGGAGAAGAGAGAAAAAGAGGGAAGGATTAAAGGTGCGTGCAGTCTGCAGTCTTAAAGGAACACTTCACCGTTTTTTTTTTTTTATTAAACTACATTATTCCCCTAATTAAGACGAGTTGATACATACCTCTCACGTTTCAATGCATGCACTCACTGGCTCTGGCGCGAGGCGCAACTTTGATAGCACTTAGCTAGCCCAATGCATTCATAGGATCCAAACAGAGATGAAGTTAGATAGATAAATAGATACTTTATTGATCCCCAAGGGGAAATTCAAGGGGAAATTCAAGTTAGAAGCGACCAAACACCTCCATGTTTTCCCTATTAAAATACAGTTGCACGAGTAGTCACACGACCAAGTATGGTGAGACAAAAGTAAAACGTGCCTTTCTAAGCAGGAAAGAGGGATAACTATATTGTGTGGCGCAGTAATATCTTCACTCTTGCACTTTCAGTTTCACGTTGGAGTGAGGATATTACTGCGCAGAGTCTAAGTGCTCCCAATATTATTCCGCCACACAATATAGTTATCCCTTTTACCTGCTTAGAAATGCACCACGTTTTATTTTGTCTCACCATACTTGGTCGTGTGACTACTCGTGTACTTCTGACTTCATCTCTGTTTGGATCCTAATGAATGCAATGGACTAGCTAAGTGCTATCCAAGTTGCGCCGCGCGCCAGAGCCAGTGAGTGCACGCATTGAAACGTGAGAGGTATGTATCAACTCGTCTTAATTAAGCCAATAACATAGTTTAATATGAAAAAACGGTGAAGTGTTCCTTTAAGCGATTTCAAGCCCTATTACATTTATCACATTCAGCAATCATCTCACGACCCACTAAGTGACCATTCCATGACACTGTAAAAAATACTCTCCAAGCAGCCCAGGGGGGGTATTCCACCAAGCTCACTAATAAAGGCGGTGCTTAACAGAAATAACCTGGCTTGAACTAGCGTCAACTTTTACTTGGGGCTGAAGCCGTTCCATTAACTTATGTTAGCTGCATCTTGGCCTCGTTTATTCAAACGAGGCTTAAAATCAGCTAGAAGGTAGAAAAGTAGAGGTAGAAAAGTAGACCGAAACCGTAGATTGACGAAAAGAGGATATACAGTACCCTCCAGAATTATTGGCACCCTTGGTAAAAGTTCATTAAAAATAGGTCTAAAAAATAATCTTTAGGTGATTTATTGTACTCCCACAATGAAAACAATGAGGAAAAATACACCCTGCAAGGGAAGCAAATTTATTCTGAGAAAAAGAAAAATCTCATAAAGAAACTAGAAATGCAATTCCAAGGAATTACCAGTGCATGAAAATGCAAAAAAAATGTAGATATGGCTACTAAGGTGTAGCTAGGGTAAACATGGTGGTTGCATAGTTTAAAGAGAGTTGATATTGTTAAGGTAGACATTTTAAAGCTTAAACATTCCTGTTCTAACTTAACTAATAATTTCTAACAGGTATTCTAAAATGTTAACTATGCTAACAATGCTAACCAGGTTGATAAGTTAACTTAGCTGATAATTTCTAGCAGTAATGCTAAAAATGCTAACTATGCTAACATTGCTAACTGTGTTAACAATGCTAACCAGGTTGATTAGCTAACTTAGCTAATCATTTTAGCAGTTGTGTTAAACATGCTAACTATGCTAACAATGTTACTATGCTAACAATGCTAACCAGGTTGATTAGCTAACTTAGCTAATCATTTTTAGCAGTTATGCTAAAAATGCTAACTATGCTAACAATGCTAACCATGCTAACAATGCTAACTTGCTAGTGAGGACTTTTATTTTGAAACAGTAGTTGCTAGGGTATCCATGGTGCCCACTATCAGGAATAAAGAAGTTACGAAAGTATAATCATGTTGGTTGCTATGGAAACTGTCAAAAACGCTTAATTTTAATGGTTGCTATGTTGGTTGCTAGGTACATGGAGGTTTCATGTAGTTGAATGGAAGCATAGTTGATGATAACTGACAGTTGGAATCGTTGAACAGTTCAATAGATGAGTAGTTTCAATGGTTAAATGATTTAATAGTGTATTATTGCAGCGAGGACTTTTATTTTGAAACAGTTGTGGACAGAGGAAACAGTTAACAGGATATGTAGTCTTCACAGAGAGATTGTCTGCTTAATAGCCTGAGAGAGAGAGGGCTGCTGCAGGTGGGGCTGGCCACCTGGCATAAGATTCTAATTGCTCAACGACCCGATTGTGATGTCATAGAGGCCAATGTTAAGTCTATGGGGTAATTTTTAATAGTTTTTAATTTATAGTTTAAAAAGTATAAAAGTTACAAAGTTGAAAAATTATAGCAACCCGATCCATTAGAAGACCTACGTTACAGAGTTTGAATGAAGTTTCTAAGTTAAACGGTTGAAGAGGAATTGCGGGCAGAAAAAGTGGTAAGCAGAATAATAATAAGAAGTCTAGGAAGAACAGTACAGTGCATTTTCATGCACTGTAATTAAAACACGTCACTCACAATTATTGGCACCCCTACTTGTAATACCTTCTTAAACCTCCCTTTGTCAATAAAACAGCATGTAATATTCTTCTCTGACACCCCATAAAGATTGAGAATACAAAGTAAGGGATTTAAGACCATTCATCTTTACAAAACCTCCCCAGATCGTCCAGATTGCTAGGTCCACACTTGTGCATTCTTCTCGTTGACTCATCCCACTGTTTTTCTATGGAGTTTAGATCAGGGGACTGCTATGGCAATGTCTGAAGCTTGATTTTGTGTTCAGTAAACCATATTTGTTTTGATCTGTGCATTTGTTTTGGTTCATTGACCTGATGAATGATCCAATCATGACCAACTTTTAGGGCCTTGGCAGAGATTGTTTGATTTCCTTTGTTCAGGTTTTTCTTGGTGTTCATGATGCCATGCACCTTAATTAGGTTCCCAAGGCCTTTGAGAATTAAAACAGCCCCACAATAGCACAGCCCCTCCACCATAATTCTGATTAGGCATGGGGTTCTTTTTAGTATAGTCATTATTCTATGTACGCCAAAGACACCTTAAGTGTTTTTAGCAAAAGAGCATCATTTTATTTTCATCTGACAATAGACCACACTCCCAGACATGTCATGGTACCATTCAGTAACTCCTGCCATTTACATTGTTCATTAAATGACTCTACTGGCTTTAACCTGAAATGCTGTCTAAATAATCTATTAGCAGTGAGGTCACTTTTGAAGATTTTTGGGGGGGACTTGGTGACCCCAAGATGATAGCTTTGTCTGTAACTCTCAACAGTGGTTCTTATGGATTTTTTTGCCTATCATACCATCCTCCATACTGTGCGTGGGAGCAAAATAGCCATGGGTCTTTGTCCAAGCATGTTTGGCACATTTCCAGATGATTAGAACCTTTTAGTCATCATTTTAACTGGAAATATAGGCATTTTCAACAAGATACCTAGTTTCCATAGACATTCTCTTACTTACAAATGTCAACACAATTTCTTTTTATTTCAATTTAGTGTATTCTCTTGTCTCTCCAATGTTGAAAAATGACTAGAGGATTTAGCCTCTGAGTGACTTCATTTTCATACCATAGTGAAAAAGAACGTCATGAACTACTTCTGAAAGTTCACAGACACTCTGATTTACTTTAAAACGTTGCATTTGCATAGGAAAATGCTCCTGTTAAATGTTGTACATAATATGTTTCTGGGGTGCCAATAATTGTGAGCAAGCTGTTTTCTCAGAATAAATTAGCTTGCCTTGCAGGGTATATTTTTCCTCATTGTTTTCATTGTGGGAGTACAATAAATCACCTAAAGATTATTTTTTATACCTATTTTTAGTCAACTTTTACCAAGGGTGCCAATAATTCTGGAGGGTACTGTATGTCGTAAAATTACAGTTTTTTTCAATCGCTAACAAGCGTTTGTCCATTCATTTGACACATTTTCAAAACTCTAAACACAGACTCTCACCTACAAAACACAATTGGCCAAATGGATCATTTTCCTCTCAAAAGCACATCCCATGTTGTTACACCACATTTTGTTACATATACACTAACTCGTCATTTCTCTGCACACACTAACTTTACCAAAACACTGGAAACCTGACTCAAAATGAAGTTATTTTGTCAAAGAATGAAGCTTGTTTTCACTTCACAAGATACATGCAGTCAATCAGAGTACACTAGGTTTCAAAATACTGGCTACTGTTGACATTACAAAAACGGCATAGACTTTTATGTTTCAGTTTTACAGGTATTTGCATGCAAAACATGCAATCCAGCATTTTTACACTAAATGTCTTGGTTGGGAACTGTATGTCCAGATGTAATGTTCACATTCAAATGCTTCCAGTAAAAAGCAAATCTTTTTTTTTTTTTTTTTTACTGTTCACTAGGCTTACAGGAGGTGCAGTATACAGTAAATACTGTTTGCAGTAGACTATGATAGAACAGAAAAAGTTTTACAGCATTGGAGTGTAGTATCCATGAAACACAAGAGCATTCTGAACAAAAAACAACAGCAAAAAGCCCAGATAAAAAGGGGGTGCACCTGCTCCTCTCAGTGCTCCTGCACCTCTCACTGCATCTCTCACTGGGCCTGCTCTTCTCCCTGGGCGCCTTACCTTACTCTTCCTCGTCCAGACATTACAGTGTTTGTCTTTTTTTGTTTCTGTTTCCAAAAACATCACCTCCTATTTTTACTGTGTAAGTGTCAATGTAATAGAGAGCAATAACCCCTCCACTGAGTCAAAGGTAGACTGGAATCAGCTGTGGTTGGCCCAATTTACCCAACATAAATCATCTGTGTGTCAATTATTCGATTGTTTGTTTATAATCAGCTGAGATATATTGCTTTTGAATTGATAACATTGCAGAAGCAGAGGTTTTTATACTGTATCTAAGGTTTGGAATATTGTTTTAACTATTGTGGGATGTTGTGTGTTACAGTATATTCGAAAATAATACAAAAACGATCCATTATTTTGTTGGGAGGTATCGTTTGTCTGTTAAGAAATTGTGAAAAGCATTGTGAAAATGTATTCACTGACTGCATACTGTGTGAAAACAACATGAAATGTGTGAATGGTATGGCCACAAAAGACCGATGCTGTGCTAACTGTGTTTAGAGTTTTGAAAATGTGTCAACTGAATGGACAAACGCTTGTTAGCGATTGAAAAAAACTGTAAGGCCAACTAGACAATTTCAGTTTGATTTAAAAGCGCCATCTAGGCCTACAGGATTTTCATCGGAAGTAATCAAATTGAACACCGAGTGAAAATAGATAGTTGCCTACATAAAAGGATAATAACGAAATCGTAGGCTATTGTAAATCGCTAAACAGCCTAATTATGATGGTTTGAATTGGGACTTTGATTGTCTTCACTCTGAACAAAACGAGTGAATAAGCAGGCTATTTAAACTCAAAAGAACTTTGGCATAGGCTATTCAACAATAAAGATAACCTACGTTTGTAGATTAAAAGGGTTCACTCTGAAATATTTTTTCGGTGGTCATAAAATAAATTAGTATATTGTCCTGGGAGTATTGGACCTAGCCTATTGTCTCCCATAAGCATAGGCTATAGTTCTGCCAAAGTGTTTGTGAAATATAATTATCTGAAATGCAATATTGGCTTTCAATTTGTCATTTAATATTTAATTTGTGTAATACAGTTGATTTGATATCCATGAACTAAAGGCCTAATCAATAGACTATATGAAGCGGTTTTAATTATTATAGCCTTTAAAAGGTTACAGAATTAGGCTATAGGCTGGCTTGTCTTGCATCATATAGCCCACTGACAGCCTGCCTACTGTCACTGAACAAGCTACTGTACATGACCCTTTATCAATAGTGATATGCCTTTCATTAAAGAGTATAATTAAACATGGCATTATGAATGTGTTTACATAGCCTATGTAATGCACCCGAGAACACGCAAAACATAACTCGATTGATATCCTGTCAAGCTGCGCATGACACCATGAGAGACGCACTTTAGGCAGAGTCGCAAGATTCCTTGGACCACACACAGATCAAGTTCAAACAATGTAAGTAAAGCCTACCTTACATTGCCAGACTTTGCAAAGATTTGGAAAAGATTTTTGAAAAACTACAGTCTCAGACCCTCTCACATCTAAAGACAATCATTGAGTTTTTAGTCACAGTCTAGTCACAGGCCAGTCTCAGATTAGGATTTTGCAAAGACTGTGGGTCACTATTTACAAGACTGCTGCTAGATTCCTTCAAATTATTTCCATCGTGCACTAGGCTATACGTCATCATCAACAGGAACTCACATGATAGGCTACTCATATCAAAGTAATTTTTTCGCGTTTCTGCAGCATTGTTTGATAGTGTGACATCACTAACAGATATAGAGTTGTTCTGTCACGTAGAATAGCCGACTAATAAATTATAAGAAATGAAATAACAAGTAATCACACAGGCTACAGCTGTCGCCTATTTTGCCCCTTCCGTTTTCGTGTTCGTCGACCGAGGTCACTATTGGTTTTTAATGTTCACGTCACTATTTGCATGAGCCACGACTGAAAAGACTTACGATAATATCAAACATGTTTGATATTGTCGTAACGGCAAAACTAGAAAAAGACTGACTCCGACGGACTTAAAACCGCTAAGATTGGCACCTTACACTAAACGATTTAGATGACGGGAGCGCGCCGAGATTCTAGTACAACTGGCAAGATTTCCGCCCGATTTTGGAAAAGTAGTCGCCGACTGTTAAAACAGACCAAAATCGTGCAATGTAAGCCAGCCTTTACATAATTTTCAGAAATTCTTTGAAAGTTTCTCCTTCTATTTTTTAAGTTGTAGGCTACAGGTGACGAAAGCACAGGTTGACGGAACCAACGGTTTGGGACTCGTTTCCGACTGGTGGTTTTTTTTTGCAACACAGATTAATTTAGCTCGGCAGTTAGCCTGCCACCGACCAGGTTAGTTCAGAAGCATATGTTACCCCAGCAACTCAGCTGAGATTCCTGTTAGCGGGAGTAATGGAACCGAACTCTCTCTAAAATTAGCGAGGCTTATCAAAGTTAGCCGCAATTTACGGTTAGCGGGCTTGATGGAATACCCCCCAGGTGCCCAAAACTGAAAACAAAGAAAGATTGAGCAGCTCGTCCCCCAAACAAAAAACACTAAACCCTGTGTGGAGTTTCTCTGGGAATACTGAAGGGAGGGGTGAGCTACAGTACATCTCTGGTGTGTTTCATTTGGTCTTTGGTTAAAATATAGTGTGTTGTTTTAGAAAAAAAAACAACCAACATGATTTCCTGCGCAATTGCTGACTACACCTTTAACACAGTGAAGGTGAGCTGGAAGAATTGGAGGGACGAATCAAGATTAGGCTGAAAAAGGAAAAGCTGAACTGCGGGGGGCCTCCATCTGTACCTCCCGTACTGGTGCCTCTCCTGCTTGAAGCTAAAGTTGTCAGTGCTAGGCATTCTCAAACTCCCACACACTCTCAGGCCTGGTGCTTGGTAACTTTAAGAATCGCCTGAGCACTTCAAGGAATTTTAAACACTCAATTATTGAGCCTGTGAAGGTATGTGAGAGTGACATACAGTACAATAGCATTTGCCTCAAGCGCTTCTGAAAATCCAGCTTGTCCCTAACATGTCTGCTGAACATATGTGAGAACCATACTGTAGATGAATGAAGGAGGCTTCCATTGCTCAAAGTTTAAATCTGGTTTATTTTGTCAGTGTCCTTCGTGTTTTTGTCTAACATACTATTCATAGTGGCATCCCTCCTAGTTAACATACCGTATTGTGTCAACCCCTGATAGACGTGTTAACTACACATGGCCAGTGAAAAGAGATGTTTAACAGGAAAAGAAAACAAATACATGAGGACTGTACACAGTGCACAAAGCAAGATCCAAATGGACTTTAAGTGATTTTGGTATACAACTTGACTGGCTCAGCACTAGATGCACACACTCAACACAATCAAGGATATGTACAAACAGACAACTCTTCCAAAGTGCTACCACAACATATCAAAATACAAAAAATGTCGAGAACTGATAAATGCATATGAGTAAAGGTATATTAAAAGTGATAATAGCAATAACTAAATATAGCCGCAAGCGGCGATGGCGGGCCCGAGCACCTGTGGTGCGGACCTGTGACATTTCAGAATCTGGCGCTATAGAGTCCCTAAGCCACACCCTAGGCCAGAGCTCTGTTTCTGACTAGCGGCAGTAATAACTCACAAGCTCACTAAATTTGATTCATTTTCGTGAAAGTATATGTCAACCACAACAGACAATGCGCTAGGACAGGGGTCTCAAACTCGCGGCCCGCGGGCCAATTGCGGCCCGCGAGACGATATTTTGCGGCCCCCGGCCTGAAGTCGAAGCTTAATGTTAGTGCGGCCCGCGCAGATGCATCTGGGCATTTTATACTTTGTAACAATCGTGGGCTGGGCTCTATGGCTGCGCTACCATAGCTCAGGCTCGTGACAACAACACAAATTAGCAATTGTTTACTTGCAACATGTTCCAGCCCGCAACTTTCTGTCATAATAATATGTAGCCTAAGTCGCCCCTTGAGGGTATTTTTTATGCGATAAACGACACGGGTTAAAACAGACGGGAGGTACGGTGACAAATCTCATTTGTAGCCTAGACTCCACCTGCTAGACATCAAGTGTTTCGATTCAAGCAACGTTTTCACGAACTAGCCCCCTCATTACAAACTACACGCAGGAGACGTGCGGTTTGTAATGACGCGGAAACGATGCATGCAGGCCATAGTTTTGCACAAACTGAAGCAGAAATACATCAAATGTTGAAACAAAAAATCACGTTTGATGAGGTCTTGGGTCTGTTATTCACATATCGGATTCTGAAGTATGTCTGCCTTTTGGAGATTATGGTCGATCGTAATTGACAGTGATCTGGGTGCGTCTGTGAAAGTGCGTCTTTTGAGTGAACGACAGTGTTTTCTAAGCGGCTACCATGCTTCGACCCTCTGCCCAACATAAATGGAGGTGCCAGTGGTAATTGAGATGATAGTGTCCTC